>NC_086454.1:200746265-201046265 GCF_028390025.1 Pseudophryne corroboree
TTAAACTGGTGGTCAGGTCACTGGTCACACTATCAGCAACTTGCAAGTAGTACTCCTAAGCAGACAATCACAATATACTGGTGGTCAGTGTGGTCACAATGGCAGTGTGGCACTCTGGCAGCAAAAGTGTGCACTGTACGTTAAAATATGTACTCCTGCTCTCAGACTCTAACTGCTCCCCACTGTCTCCCCCACAAGTCAGATATACATATACAGTCACACTACATTTCAGCAAGTAGTAGTACTCCTAAAAATGCTCCCCAAAATTACTAAATACTGTGTCTCTCTCTACTCTAGTCTCTTCTCTATAAACGGAGAGGACGCCAGCCACGTCCTCTCCCTATCAATCTCAATGCACGTGTGAAAATGGCGGCGACGCGCGGCTCCTTATATAGAATCCGAGTCTCGCGAGAATCCGACAGCGGGATGATGACGTTCGGGCGCGCTCGGGTTAACCGAGCAAGGCGGGAGGATCCGAGTCCCTCGGACCCGTGAGAAAAAAGCTGAAGTTCGGGCGGGTTCGGATTCCGAGGAACCGAACCCGCTCATCTCTAGTACAGAGACGTTTGTGCAAGAAGACACCAACCAAAATCTTGCCTAGGGCACCATATTGTTTACGGTCGGCTCTGAGTACAGTCCACGATTATTTATAGTACTCCCTACAACACCACCTACTGTAAAGTACAGTAACCCTCTGTTTTTGACACACTGAAGCTTATTGAAATGTCATGACTGCTAATGCATAAATGACCTCACTACAGTATTTACCATGATCTGTACTTGTACTGCAGTGTTTTATTCCTTTGATAATTTGTTTATGACATGTTGAAACTAAACTCTTGCACAGTACTTTATATTCTGAATAACAGCAATATAGTATAATACTGTACTTTCAGAATACAGTAGTATTTGTTAGTGATGAGCGGGTTCGGTTTCTCGGAAACCGAACCCCCCCGAACTTCAGCCTTTTTACACGGGTCCGAGCCATACTCGGATTCTCCCGTATGGCTCGGCTAACCCGAGCGCGCCCGAACGTCATCATCCCGCTGTCGGATTCTCGCGAGATTCGGATTCTATATAAGCAGCCGCGCATCGCCGCCATTTTCACACGTGCATTGAGATTGATAGGGAGAGGACGTGGCTGGTGTCCTCTCCGTTATAGTAGAAAAGAGTGACTTAGTTATAATTGTGGGGAGGATTGGGGACGGGGAGCAGCTGTTAGGGAGTACAGTGCAGGGTTTTGATTATAATACCACCAGTGAGTTTAATCCGTTGTTTCTCTGCCTGAAAAAAACGCTCCACCATATCTGTGCTCAGTGTGCTGCACTGCTGCATGATATATCTGTGCTGAGTGCACTGCTCACACTGCCTAATTGTGGGGACTGGGGAGCAGTTATAGCAGGAGTACAGTGCACAGTTTTGCTGACAGTGACCACCAGTCCTGTATACGTTTGTCTGCCTGAAAAACACTCCTGTGGTGGCTTTTTTTTTCTTCATACTAGTTTAGCAGTCTGCTGACAGTGTCCACCAGGTCCGTTATTATTATACAGTATATTATATATATATATATAGCAGTACGGTAGGCCACGGCTGTACCTACCTCTGTGTCGTCAGTCGTCGTCCATAAGTAATATAATACTATACTATCCATCCATCTACATTGTATACCTGTGGTGGCTTTTTTTTTCTTCATACTAGTTTAGCAGTCTGCTGACAGTGTCCACCAGGTCCGTTATTATTATACAGTATATTATATATATATATATAGCAGTACGGTAGGCCACGGCTGTACCTACCTCTGTGTCGTCAGTCGTCGTCCATAAGTAATATAATACTATACTATCCATCCATCTACATTGTATACCTGTGGTGGCTTTTTTTCTTTATACTAGTTTAGCAGTTTGCTGACAGTGTCCACCAGGTCCATTTATTATACTGTATATAGCAGTACGGTAGGCCACTGCTGTACCTACCTCTGTGTCGTCACTCGTCGTCCATAAGTATACTATCCATCCATCTACATTGTATACCTGTGGTGCCTTTTTTTCTTTATACTAGTAGTACTAGTTTAGCAGTCTGCTGACAGTGTCCACCAGGTCCATTATACTGTATATAGCAGTACGGTAGGCCACTGCTGTACCTACCTCTGTGTCGTCACTCGTCATCCATAAGTATACTATCCATCCATCTACATTGTGTACCTGTGGTGGCTTTTTTTCTTTATACTAGTAGTACTAGTTTAGCAGTCTGCTGACAGTGTCCACCAGGTCCATTATACTGTATATAGCAGTACGGTAGGCCACTGCTGTACCTACCTCTGTGTCGTCACTCGTCATCCATAAGTATACTATCCATCCATCTACATTGTATACCTGTGGTGCCTTTTAGTTGTGCGCATTAAAATATGGAGAACAAAAATGTGGAGGTTAAAAAAATAGGGAAAGATCAAGATCCACTTCCACCTCGTGCTGAAGCTGCTGCCACTAGTCATGGCCGAGACGATGAAATGCCATCAACGTCGTCTGCCAAGGCCAATGCCCAATGTCATAGTACAGAGCATGTAAAATCCAAAACACAAAAGATCAGTAAAATGACCCAAAAATCAAAATTAAAAGCGTCTGAAGAGAAGCGTAAACTTGCCAATATGCCATTTACGACACGGAGTGGCAAGGAACGGCTGAGGCCCTGGCCTATGTTCATGGCTAGTGGTTCAGCTTCACATGAGGATGGAAGCACTCATCCTCTCGCTAGAAAAAAAGAAAAGACTTAAGCTGGCAAAAGCACAGCAAAGAACTGTGCATTCTTCGAAATCACAAATCCCCAAGGAGAGTCCAATTGTGTCGGTTGCGATGCCTGACCTTCCCAACACTGGACGGGAAGAGCTTGCGCCTTCCACCATTTGCACGCCCCCTGCAAGTGCTGGAAGGAGCACCCGCAGTCCAGTTCCTGATAGTCAAATTGAAGATGTCAGTGTTGAAGTACACCAGGATGAGGATATGGGTGTTGCTGGCGCTGGGGAGGAAATTGACAAGGAGGATTCTGATGGTGAGGTGGTTTGTTTAAGTCAGGCACCCGGGGAGACACCTGTTGTCCGTGGGAGGAATATGGCCATTGACATGCCTGGTCAAAATACAAAAAAAATCAGCTCTTCGGTGTGGAATTATTTCAACACAAATGCGGACAACAGGTGTCAAGCCATGTGTTGCCTTTGTCAAGCTGTAATAAGTAGGGAAAATGACGTTAACCACCTCGGAACATCCTCCCTTATACGTCACCTGCAGCGCATTCATCATAAGTCAGTGACAAGTTCAAAAACTTTGGGCGACAGCGGAAGCAGTCCACTGACCAGTAAATCCCTTCCTCTTGTAACCAAGCTCCTGCAAACCACACCACCAACTCCCTCAGTGTCAATTTCCTCCTTACCCAGGAAAGCCAATAGTCCTGCAGGCCATGTCACTGGCAAGTCTGACGAGTCCTCTCCTGCCTGGGATTCCTCCGATGCATCCTTGAGTGTAACGCCTACTGCTGCTGGCGCTGCTGTTGTTGCTGCTGGGAGTCGATCGTCATCCCAGAGGGGAAGTCGGAAGACCACTTGTACTACTTCCAGTAAGCAAATGACTGTACAACAGTCCTTTGCGAGGAAAATGAAATATCACAGCAGTCATCCTGCTGCAAAGCGGATAACTGAAGCCTTGGCAGCCTGGGCGGTGAGAAACGTGGTTCCGGTATCCATCGTTAATTCAGAGCCAACTATAGACTTGATTGAGGTACTGTGTCCCTGGTACCAAATACCATCTAGGTTCCATTTCTCTAGGCAGGCGATACCGAAAATGTACACAGACCTCAGAAAAAGACTCACTAGTGCCCTAAAAAATGCAGTTGTACCCAATGTCCACTTAACCACGGACATGTGGACAAGTGGAGCAGGGCAGACTCAGGACTATATGACTGTGACAGCCCACTGGGTAGATGTATGGACTCCCGCTGCAAGAACAGCAGCGGCGGCACCAGTAGCAGCATCTCGCAAACGCCAACTCGTTCCTAGGCAGGCTACGCTTTGTATCACCGCTTTCCAGAATACGCACACAGCTGAAAACCTCTTACGGCAACTGAGGAAGATCATCGCAGAATGGCTTACCCCAATTGGACTCTCCTGGGGATTTGTGACATCGGACAACGCCACCAATATTGTGCGTGCATTACATCTGGGCAAATTCCAGCACGTCCCATGTTTTGCACATACCTTGAATTTGGTTGTGCAGAATTATTTAAAAAACGACAGGGGCGTGCAAGAGATGCTGTCGGTGGCCCGAAGAATTGCGGGCCACTTTCGGCGTTCAGGCACTGCGTACAGAAGACTGGAGCACCACCAAAAATACCTGAACCTGCCCTGCCATCATCTGAAGCAAGAGGTGGTAACGAGGTGGAATTCAACCCTCTATATGCTTCAGAGGATGGAGGAGCAGCAAAAGGCCATTCAAGCCTATACATCTGGCCACGATATAGGAAAGGAGGTGGAATGCACCTGTCTCAAGCGCAGTGGAGAATGATTTCAACGTTGTGCAAGGTTCTGCAACCCTTTGAACTTGCCACACGTGAAGTCAGTTCAGACACTGCCAGCCTGAGTCAGGTCATTCCCCTAATCAGGCTTTTGCAGAAGAAGCTGGAGACATTGAAGGAGGAGCTAAAACAGAGCGATTCCGCTAGGCATGTGGGACTTGTGGATGGAGCCCTTCATTCGCTTAACCAGGATTCACGGGTGGTCAATCTGTTGAAATCAGAGCACTACATTTTGGCCACCGTGCTCGATCCTAGATTTAAAACCTACGTTGTATCTCTCTTTCCGGCAGACACAAGTCTGCAGGGGTTCAAAGACCTGCTGGTGAGAAAATTGTCAAGTCAAGCGGAACGTGACCCGTCAACAGCTCCTCCTTCACATTCTCCCGCAACTGGGGGTGCGAGGAAAAGGCTAAGAATTCCGAGCCCACCCGCTGGCGGTGATGCAGGGCAGTCTGGAGCGAGTGCTGACATCTGGTCCGGACTGAAGGACCTGGCAACGATTACTGACATGTCGTCTACTGTCACTGCATATGATTCTCTCCCCATTGAAAGAATGGTGGAGGATTATATGAGTGACCGCATCCAAGTAGGTACGTCAGACGGACTGTACGTATACTGGCAGGAAAAAGAGGCAATTTGGAGGCCCTTGCAGAAACTGGCTTTATTCTACCTAAGTTGCCCTCCCTCCAGTGTGTACTCCGAAAGAGTGTTTAGTGCAGCCGCTCACCTTATCTGCAATCGGCGTACGAGGTTACTTCCAGAAAATGTGGAGAAGATGATGTTCATTAAAATGAATTATAATCAATTCCTCCGTGGAGACATTCACCAGCAGCAATTGCCTCCAGAAAGTACACGGGGACCTGAGATGGTGGATTCCAGTGGGGACGAATTAATAATCTGTGAGGAGGGGGATGTACACAGTGAAAGGGGTGATGAATCGGAGGATGAGGAGGAGGTGGACATCTTGCCTCTGTAGAGCCAGTTTGTGCAAGGAGAGATTGATTGCTTCTTTTTTGGTGGGGGCCCAAACCAACCAGTCATTTCAGTCACAGTCGTGTGGCAGACCCTGTCACTGAAATGATGGGTTCGTTAAAGTGTGCATGTCCTGTTTATACACATAAGGGTGGGTGGGAGGGCCCAAGGACAATTTCATCTTGCACCTCTTTTTTCTTTCATTTTTCTTTGCATCATGTGCTGTTTGGGGAGTATTTTTTTGAAGGGCCATCCTGCGTGACACTGCAGTGCCACTCCTAGATGGGCCAGATGTTTGTGTCGGCCACTTGGGTCGCTTATCTTAGTCACACAGCTACCTCATTGCGCCTCTTTTTTTCTTTGCATCATGTGCTGTTTGGGGAGTATTTTTTTGAAGGGCCATCCTGCGTGACACTGCAGTGACACTCCTAGATGGGCCAGGTGTTTGTGTCGGCCACTTGTGTCGCTTAGCTTAGTCACACAGCGACCTTGGTGCGCCTCTTTTTTTCTTTGCATCATGTGCTGTTTGGGGAGTATTTTTTTGAAGTGCCATCCTGTCTGACACTGCAGTGCCACTCCTAGATGGGCCAGGTGTTTGTGTCGGCCACTTGGGTCGCTTAGCTTAGTCACACAGCTACCTCATTGCGCCTCTTTTTTTTCTTTGCATCATGTGCTGTTTGGGGACAATTTTTTTGAAGGGCCATCCTGTCTGACACTGCAGTGCCACTCCTAGATGGGCCAGGTGTTTGTGTCGGCCACTTGGGTCGCTTAGCTTAGCCATCCAGCGACCTCGGTGCAAATTTTAGGACTAAAAATAATATTGTGAGATGTGAGTTGTTCAGAATAGACTGAAAATGAGTGGAAATTATGGTTATTGAGGTTAATAATACTTTGGGATCAAAATGACCCCCAAATTCTATGATTTAAGCTGTTTTTGAGGGTTTTTTAAAAAAAAAAACACCCGAATCCAGAACACACCCGAATCCGACAAAACATTTTCGGTGAGGTTTTGCCAAAACGCGTCCGAATCCAAAACACGGCCGCGGAACCGAACCCAAAACCAAAACACAAAACCCGAAAAATTTCCGGTGCACATCACTAATTATAATAGGTATATAGTAAGGCAAGTACACAGGGTGATATAATAGGTATATAGTGAGTAGGGTATGCAGTGTGATATAATAGGTATATAGTAAGTAGGCTATAGAGAGTACAGTATATACAATATATACATATTATATCACCCTCTATACCCTACTCACTATATACATATTTTATAACCCTTTGTGGTATGCTGCTCTTCATACTATAGTTTTCATGTGCCACTGCAGGACACACTCCTTAGTGGAAATAGATACGCCCATGGGTGGGGCTAGACACGCCCCTTTGGCTGGAACATGACACGCCCCCTTAACAGCGCTCCTACAATCTCCCTGATACTACTTTTCAAAAGTAGGCAAGTATGACTATATCATCAAAATAGTTTCAGATGAGGGTGTTTCATAAAAGGTGCAAAATATAGGTTTTGCATGAATTAGGGCAAAGGATGTACAGTACAGTACAAGCATCTAATTCCACTAGTTTCAACACACAGGGCACAGGAGCGTCTAAATCCCCTAGCTAAAATACACACACATACAGTATTTTACAGGAAGGCTATGAATTTACATATATAAATAAATGAAAACCATAAATGTAAGAATTTCCAAGCAAGTACTGTATGAAGAAACTGTAGAAATGAGCTGGATCAAGTGAGGCCAGCAAAGATTTCAACAGCAGGAACACAGAGAGCAAATTAGCAGGAGATTTCTCAAAGGTCAGAGAGCATTCACACAGCAAGTCTGCTTACAAAGAAACAGCTTTTATCCTGATTCAAACAAAGGAAATTCTTCCCGCTCAAAGCATACTCTGTGATTGGTTTATTGATGAATGCACCTATACAGGCACCAATCACAGAGTATGCTGTGAGCGGGAAGAATTTCCTTTGTGTGAATCAGGATAAAAGAGCGGCTCAGTCACAGCCCAGAAACCACTCTGCAAACCTGTTTCTTCATAAGAAAACTTGCTGTGTGGAGCCTTCCTGTACTATACTGTATGTGTGTGTATTTTAGCTAGGGGATTCAGAGGGTGGTCTTCAGTATGCCGGCGGTCGGGCTACCAGCGACCAGCATACCGGCGGCGGGAGCCTGACAGCCGGCATACCGACACTTATTCTCCCTCGTGGGGGTCCACGACCCCCCTGGAGGGAGAATAAAATAGTGTGGCGCGCGTAGCGTGGCGAGCGCAGCGAGCCCGCAAGGGGCTCATTTGCGCTCGCCACACTGTCGGTAAGCCGGCGGCTGGCCTCCCGGCGCCGGTATGCTGGTCGCCGGGAGGCCGGCCGCCGGCAGATCGTAGTGAACCCGATTAAGATGCTCCTTCAGCTTTGCCCTGTAGCCTGCAAAACCCATGCTGTCGCTCGCTCCATAGCTGAGGGCTGCCATGAGGTGGGGGTACACGGGTGGCAGCCATTTTGTCAGGTTGCTATGTGGTCCAGTCCAGTATACGGTACATAGAGCTGGCTTATCCCTATCGCCCCTGTGTATTTTAGCTAGGGGATTCAGATGCTCCTGCAGCATTGCCCTGTAACCTGCAAAACCTATGCCATTGCTTGCTCCATAGCTGTGGGCTGCCAAGAGGCACAGGGTCATGGATGTCAGCCATTTTGTCAACTCTCTATGCGACTGAGTCAAGGGCGTAGCTACTGTACCATAGTTGCAGGCAGTGCAGCTGCTGTGGGGCCCAGAGCTGAGAGGGGCACATCTTCCCTGTCAAAGTTACATGTGTTACCGTATATACATATTTTGCCATTGGGTGGTACGTAGGGGTACTTTCACACTTTTTCCATCAGGCCTGCAATATATCTAGGTATGCTCCTGGACCTGCTCATTGTAATGTGGTATAAATAAACTGTAGGGCATTTTAATTAGAGATGAGCGCCTGAAATTTTTCGGGTTTTGTGTTTTGGTTTTGGGTTCGGTTCCGCGGCCGTGTTTTGGGTTCGAACGCGTTTTGGCAAAACCTCACCGAATTTTTTTTGTCGGATTCGGGTGTGTTTTGGATTCGGGTGTTTTTTTCAAAAAACACTAAAAAACAGCTTAAATCATAGAATTTGGGGGTCATTTTGATCCCAAAGTATTATTAACCTCAAAAACCATAATTTACACTAATTTTCAGTCTATTCTGAATACCTCACACCTCACAATATTATTTTTAGTCCTAAAATTTGCACCGAGGTCGCTGTGTGAGTAAGATAAGCGACCCTAGTGGCCGACACAAACACCGGGCCCATCTAGGAGTGGCACTGCAGTGTCACGCAGGATGTCCCTTCCAAAAAACCCTCCCCAAACAGCACATGACGCAAAGAAAAAAAGAGGCGCAATGAGGTAGCTGTGTGAGTAAGATTAGCGACCCTAGTGGCCGACACAAACACCGGGCCCATCTAGGAGTGGCACTGCAGTGTCACGCAGGATGGCCCTTCCAAAAAACCCTCCCCAAACAGCACATGACGCAAAGAAAAAAAGAGGCGCAATGAGGTAGCTGTGTGAGTAAGATTAGCGACCCTAGTGGCCGACACAAACACCGGGCCCATCTAGGAGTGGCACTGCAGTGTCACGCAGGATGTCCCTTCCAAAAAACCCTCCCCAAACAGCACATGACGCAAAGAAAAAAAGAGGCGCAATGAGGTAGCTGACTGTGTGAGTAAGATTAGCGACCCTAGTGGCCGACACAAACACCTGGCCCATCTAGGAGTGGCACTGCAGTGTCACGCAGGATGTCCCTTCCAAAAAACCCTCCCCAATCAGCACATGATGCAAAGAAAAAGAAAAGAAAAAAGAGGTGCAAGATGGAATTGTCCTTGGGCCCTCCCACCCACCCTTATGTTGTATAAACAAAACAGGACATGCACACTTTAACCAACCCATCATTTCAGTGACAGGGTCTGCCACACGACTGTGACTGATATGACGGGTTGGTTTGGACCCCCCCCAAAAAAGAAGCAATTAATCTTTCCTTGCACAAACTGGCTCTACAGAGGCAAGATGTCCACCTCATCTTCACCCTCCGATATATCACCGTGTACATCCCCCTCCTCACAGATTATCAATTCGTCCCCACTGGAATCCACCATCTCAGCTCCCTGTGTACTTTGTGGAGGCAATTGCTGCTGGTCAATGTCTCCGCGGAGGAATTGATTATAATTCATTTTAATGAACATCATCTTCTCCACATTTTCTGGATGTAACCTCGTACGCCGATTGCTGACAAGGTGAGCGGCGGCACTAAACACTCTTTCGGAGTACACACTTGTGGGAGGGCAACTTAGGTAGAATAAAGCCAGTTTGTGCAAGGGCCTCCAAATTGCCTCTTTTTCCTGCCAGTATAAGTACGGACTGTGTGACGTGCCTACTTGGATGCGGTCACTCATATAATCCTCCACCATTCTATCAATGTTGAGAGAATCATATGCAGTGACAGTAGACGACATGTCCGTAATCGTTGTCAGGTCCTTCAGTCCGGACCAGATGTCAGCATCAGCAGTCGCTCCAGACTGCCCTGCATCACCGCCAGCGGGTGGGCTCGGAATTCTGAGCCTTTTCCTCGCACCCCCAGTTGCGGGAGAATGTGAAGGAGGAGATGTTGACAGGTCGCGTTCCGCTTGACTTGACAATTTTGTCACCAGCAGGTCTTTCAACCCCAGCAGACCTGTGTCTGCCGGAAAGAGAGATCCAAGGTAGGCTTTAAATCTAGGATCGAGCACGGTGGCCAAAATGTAGTGCTCTGATTTCAACAGATTGACCACCCGTGAATCCTTGTTAAGCGAATTAAGGGCTGCATCCACAAGTCCCACATGCCTAGCGGAATCGCTCCCTTTTAGCTCCTTCTTCAATGCCTCCAGCTTCTTCTGCAAAAGCCTGATGAGGGGAATGACCTGACTCAGGCTGGCAGTGTCTGAACTGACTTCACATGTGGCAAGTTCAAAGGGCATCAGAACCTTGCACAACGTTGAAATCATTCTCCACTGCACTTGAGACAGGTGCATTCCACCTACTATATCGTGCTCAATTGTATAGGCTTGAATGGCCTTTTGCTGCTCCTCCAACCTCTGAAGCATATAGAGGGTTGAATTCCACCTCGTTACCACTTCTTGCTTCAGATGATGGCAGGGCAGGTTCAGTAGTTTTTGGTGGTGCTCCAGTCTTCTGTACGTGGTGCCTGTATGCCGAAAGTGTCCCGCAATTTTTCTGGCCACCGACAGCATCTCTTGCACGCCCCTGTCGTTTTTTAAAAAATTCTGCACCACCAAATTCAAGGTATGTGCAAAACATGGGACGTGCTGGAATTTGCCCATATTTAATGCACACACAATATTGCTGGCGTTGTCCGATGCCACAAATCCACAGGAGAGTCCAATTGGGGTAAGCCATTCCGCGATGATCTTCCTCAGTTGCCGTAAGAGGTTTTCAGCTGTGTGCGTATTCTGGAAAGCGGTGATACAAAGCGTAGCCTGCCTAGGAAAGAGTTGGCGTTTGCGAGATGCTGCTACTGGTGCCGCCGCTGCTGTTCTTGCGGCGGGAGTCCATACATCTACCCAGTGGGCTGTCACAGTCATATAGTCCTGACCCTGCCCTGCTCCACTTGTCCACATGTCCGTGGTTAAGTGGACATTGGGTACAACTGCATTTTTTAGGACACTGGTGAGTCTTTTTCTGACGTCCGTGTACATTCTCGGTATCGCCTGCCTAGAGAAGTGGAACCTAGATGGTATTTGGTAACGGGGGCACACTGCCTCAATAAATTGTCTAGTTCCCTGTGAACTAACGGCGGATACCGGACGCACGTCTAACACCAACATAGTTGTCAAGGACTCAGTTATCCGCTTTGCAGTAGGATGACTGCTGTGATATTTCATCTTCCTCGCAAAGGACTGTTGAACAGTCAATTGCTTACTGGAAGTAGTACAAGTGGGCTTACGACTTCCCCTCTGGGATGACCATCGACTCCCAGCGGCAACAACAGCAGCGCCAGCAGCAGTAGGCGTTACACGCAAGGATGCATCGGAGGAATCCCAGGCAGGAGAGGACTCGTCAGAATTGCCAGTGACATGGCCTGCAGGACTATTGGCATTCCTGGGGAAGGAGGAAATTGACACTGAGGGAGTTGGTGGGGTGGTTTGCGTGAGCTTGGTTACAAGAGGAAGGGATTTACTGGTCAGTGGACTGCTTCCGCTGTCACCCAAAGTTTTTGAACTTGTCACTGACTTATTATGAATGCGCTGCAGGTGACGTATAAGGGAGGATGTTCCGAGGTGGTTAACGTCCTTACCCCTACTTATTACAGCTTGACAAAAGGAACACACGGCTTGACACCTGTTGTCCGCATTTCTGGTGAAATACCTCCACACCGAAGAGCTGATTTTTTTGGTATTTTCACCTGGCATGTCAACGGCCATATTCCTCCCACGGACAACAGGTGTCTCCCCGGGTGCCTGACTTAAACAAACCACCTCACCATCAGAATCCTCCTGGTCAATTTCCTCCCCAGCGCCAGCAACACCCATATCCTCCTCATCCTGGTGTACTTCAACACTGACATCTTCAATCTGACTATCAGGAACTGGACTGCGGGTGCTCCTTCCAGCACTTGCAGGGGGTGTGCAAATGGTGGAAGGCGCATGCTCTTCACGTCCAGTGTTGGGAAGGTCAGGCATCGCAACCGACACAATTGGACTCTCCTTGTGGATTTGGGATTTCGAAGAATGCACAGTTCTTTGCTGTGCTGCTTTTGCCAGCTTGAGTCTTTTCATTTTTCTAGCGAGAGGCTGAGTGCTTCCATCCTCATGTGAAGCTGAACCACTAGCCATGAACATAGGCCAGGGCCTCAGCCGTTCCTTGCCACTCCGTGTGGTAAATGGCATATTGGCAAGTTTACGCTTCTCCTCCGACAATTTTATTTTAGGTTTTGGAGTCCTTTTTTTACTGATATTTGGTGTTTTGGATTTGACATGCTCTGTACAATGACATTGGGCATCGGCCTTGGCAGACGACGTTGCTGGCATTTCATCGTCTCGGCCATGACTAGTGGCAGCAGCTTCAGCACGAGGTGGAAGTGGATCTTGATCTTTCCCTAATTTTGGAACCTCAACATTTTTGTTCTCCATATTTTAATAGGCACAACTAAAAGGCACCTCAGGTAAACAATGGAGATGGATGGATTGGATACTAGTATACAATTATGGACGGGCTGCCGAGTGCCGACACAGAGGTAGCCACAGCCGTGAACTACCGCACTGTACTGTGTCTGCTGCTAATATATAGACTGGTTGATAAAGAGATAGTATACTCGTAACTAGTATGTATGTATAAAGAAAGAAAAAAAAACCACGGTTAGGTGGTATATACAATTATGGACGGGCTGCCGAGTGCCGACACAGAGGTAGCCACAGCCGTGAACTACCGCACTGTACTGTGTCTGCTGCTAATATAGACTGGTTGATAAAGAGATAGTATACTCGTAACTAGTATGTATGTATAAAGAAAGAAAAAAAAACCACGGTTAGGTGGTATATACAATTATGGACGGGCTGCCGAGTGCCGACACAGAGGTAGCCACAGCCGTGAACTACCGCACTGTACTGTGTCTGCTGCTAATATATAGACTGGTTGATAAAGAGATAGTATACTCGTAACTAGTATGTATGTATAAAGAAAGAAAAAAAAACCACGGTTAGGTGGTATATACAATTATGGACGGGCTGCCGAGTGCCGACACAGAGGTAGCCACAGCCGTGAACTACCGCACTGTACTGTGTCTGCTGCTAATATATAGACTGGTTGATAAAGAGATAGTATACTCGTAACTAGTATGTATGTATAAAGAAAGAAAAAAAAAACACGGTTAGGTGGTATATACAATTATGGACGGGCTGCCGAGTGCCGACACAGAGGTAGCCACAGCCGTGAACTACCGCACTGTACTGTGTCTGCTGCTAATATATAGACTGGTTGATAAAGAGATAGTATACTCGTAACTAGTATGTATGTATAAAGAAAGAAAAAAAAACCACGGTTAGGTGGTATATACAATTATGGACGGGCTGCCGAGTGCCGACACAGAGGTAGCCACAGCCGTGAACTACCGCACTGTACTGTGTCTGCTGCTAATATATAGACTGGTTGATAAAGAGATAGTATACTCGTAACTAGTATGTATGTATAAAGAAAGAAAAAAAAAACACGGTTAGGTGGTATATACAATTATGGACGGGCTGCCGAGTGCCGACACAGAGGTAGCCACAGCCGTGAACTACCGCACTGTACTGTGTCTGCTGCTAATATATAGACTGGTTGATAAAGAGATAGTATACTCGTAACTAGTATGTATGTATAAAGAAAGAAAAAAAAACCACGGTTAGGTGGTATATACAATTATGGACGGGCTGCCGAGTGCCGACACAGAGGTAGCCACAGCCGTGAACTACCGCACTGTACTGTGTCTGCTGCTAATATAGACTGGTTGATAAAGAGATAGTATACTCGTAACTAGTATGTATGTATAAAGAAAGAAAAAAAAACCACGGTTAGGTGGTATATACAATTATGGACGGGCTGCCGAGTGCCGACACAGAGGTAGCCACAGCCGTGAACTACCGCACTGTACTGTGTCTGCTGCTAATATATAGACTGGTTGATAAAGAGATAGTATACTCGTAACTAGTATGTATGTATAAAGAAAGAAAAAAAAACCACGGTTAGGTGGTATATACAATTATGGACGGGCTGCCGAGTGCCGACACAGAGGTAGCCACAGCCGTGAACTACCGCACTGTACTGTGTCTGCTGCTAATATATAGACTGGTTGATAAAGAGATAGTATACTCGTAACTAGTATGTATGTATAAAGAAAGAAAAAAAAACCACGGTTAGGTGGTATATACAATTATGGACGGGCTGCCGAGTGCCGACACAGAGGTAGCCACAGCCGTGAACTACCGCACTGTACTGTGTCTGCTGCTAATATATAGACTGGTTGATAAAGAGATAGTATACTCGTAACTAGTATGTATGTATAAAGAAAGAAAAAAAAACCACGGTTAGGTGGTATATACAATTATGGACGGGCTGCCGAGTGCCGACACAGAGGTAGCCACAGCCGTGAACTACCGCACTGTACTGTGTCTGCTGCTAATATATAGACTGGTTGATAAAGAGATAGTATACTCGTAACTAGTATGTATGTATAAAGAAAGAAAAAAAAACCATGGTTAGGTGGTATATACAATTATGGACGGGCTGCCGAGTGCCGACACAGAGGTAGCCACAGCCGTGAACTACCGCACTGTACTGTGTCTGCTGCTAATATAGACTGGTTGATAAAGAGATAGTATACTACTAATATTATATATACTGGTGGTCAGGTCACTGGTCACTAGTCACACTGGCAGTGGCACTCCTGCAGCAAAAGTGTGCACTGTTTAATTTTAATATAATATGTACTCCTGGCTCCTGCTATAACCTATAACTGGCACTGCAGTAGTGCTCCCCAGTCTCCCCCACAATTATAAGCTGTGTGAGCTGAGCAGTCAGACAGATATATAATATATATAGATGATGCAGCACACTGGCCTGAGCCTGAGCAGTGCACACAGATATGGTATGTGACTGACTGAGTCACTGTGTGTATCGCTTTTTTCAGGCAGAGAACGGATATATTAAATAAACTGCACTGTGTGTCTGGTGGTCACTCACTATATAATATATTATGTACTCCTGGCTCCTGCTATAACCTATAACTGGCACTGCAGTAGTGCTCCCCAGTCTCCCCCACAATTATAAGCTGTGTGAGCTGAGCAGTCAGACAGATATATATAATATTATTTATATATAGATAATAGATGATGCAGCACACTGGCCTGAGCCTGAGCAGTGCACACAGATATGGTATGTGACTGAGTCACTGTGTGCTGTGTATCGCTTTTTTCAGGCAGAGAACGGATTATAAATAAAACTGGTGGTCACTGGTCACTATCAGCAAAACTCTGCACTGTACTGAGTACTCCTAATGCTCCCCAAAATTAGTAAATCAAGTGTCTCTCTAATCTATTCTAAACGGAGAGGACGCCAGCCACGTCCTCTCCCTATCAATCTCAATGCACGTGTGAAAATGGCGGCGACGCGCGGCTCCTTATATAGAATCCGAGTCTCGCGATAGAATCCGAGCCTCGCGAGAATCCGACAGCGTCATGATGACGTTCGGGCGCGCTCGGGTTAACCGAGCAAGGCGGGAAGATCCGAGTCGCTCGGACCCGTGAAAAAAAACATGAAGTTCTGGCGGGTTCGGATTCAGAGAAACCGAACCCGCTCATCTCTAATTTTAATGTTATATAATATGGACCGGAGCTCTGTAATGAGGCACAATATGAATGGGGAGCACTATATATAATAATGTGAATTGGGGGTACTGTGTGGCATAATGTGTACTGGCAGCTCTGAAATGTGACATAGTATACAGTACTGTAGGGTGATCTTATTCACTACTACTGTACGATTCATAAAAGAAACTAGGGCACTACTATGGGGCATAACATTAAATAAGGTTCTGCTATGGTTCAGAAAATGAACTACAGTACTGTAGAACACTATTATAGGGCATACAATTAACAACTGCTGCTGTCTCTCTACAAGCATTGGGATGGGGGCCTCTTCAAAATGTTGCTATGGCTCCCACAAAGTTCTGGTTACGTCTCTGAGTCTGGTGTATCGTACGGTGCATCAAGCTCACTTATCCCCATAGCCCCTGTGTATTTTAACTAGCGTATTGAGAGGCACATTTCTAGGCCTACATTATTTCATATACAGTATACAGTAAGCAGCATTGGTGGCAGGCAATAATTGAAGAATTTACATACAGTAGTGCTTGTGTAGTGACATGCAATGCTTTTCGTCCCTTATGCTGTACAGTACTGTAAGTTTCACAGTGTCCATGCACTTCCAAGGAGGGTTATTCAACAGTTTTATACAGGACAGTAATTGCAGTCCATAACACTGATGTGGTATTTTCAGTACAGTACTGCACAGTATACTGTACTTAAATCTGGACATCAGGTACTGTATAGTAAACATCTACAGCATTAGCTTTTAGCATAAAACCAATGCAAATTTTCAAATGTGTACATTTTTGAAACCTGAATACAGTATTCACAAATGTATTTTCTCCATACAGGAGTTACGCTTGGACAACATGCCAGTAACTATCAACAAAACTATGGGCCTAATTCTGAGTTGATCGCAGCAGCAAATAAGTTAGCAATTGGGCAAAACCATGTGCACTGCAGGGGGGACAGATATAACATGTGCGGAGAGAGTTAGATTTGGGTGGGGTGTATTCAAACTGAAATCTAACTTGCAGTGTAAAAATAAAGCAGTCAGTATTTACCCTGCACAGAAATAAAATAACCCACCCAAATCTAACTCTCTCTGCACATGTTATATCTGCCTCCCCTGCAGTGCACATGGTTTTGCCCAA
Organism: Pseudophryne corroboree; assembly: GCF_028390025.1. Lineage (NCBI taxonomy): Eukaryota > Metazoa > Chordata > Amphibia > Anura > Myobatrachidae > Pseudophryne > Pseudophryne corroboree. The sequence goes on from NC_086454.1 coordinate 200,763,363, forward strand.
TTGCTAACAAAGTTGCTGCTGCGATCAACTCAGAATTACCCCCTATGAGCAAGATAATCGCCAACATGAAAAAAGAAAATAAAAGTGTCAGAGATCCAGGCATGGCTCAAGGAAAGCATTATAGTCACTTTACAAACTGTTAGCTATCATGCTTTCGAGAGAATAACACTCAGATTAGTATTTACTACAAAATGCACATGGTACATACAGTACTTTAATGTAATGTTTAACTGACTTACTGTATACAATAGTCAATTTTGTTATAATAGTAAAGCAAAAAAGAACACTATCTTCCTGTGATCGTGCTGTTCATTAATTCATATTTTTAATACTGTATTGTAGGAGAGTGCAAGAAATTGTGGAGGAACTAACTCGTGAGGATGATGAGTGTATTGCTTCGCAAATAAAATGAATTCTCCATTCCAAGTATGACCTGGACATATCGATCACCAGCATTAGACGGATGCATCGGAAAATGGGATGGACCTTTGGCGCTACATGGTAAAATACTGTAAGCAGTATAAAGCAGAAATGCACACTTATTCACAGTTAATAATCCTTTGATAAGTGATAAAACAATGGCGTAAATCAATATACAGAGTGTGTACTATATATATATATATATATATATATATATATATATATATACAGTATACTATACAGATGGGTCCACATTTATCTTGACCTTTAATAGGATTAATTGAGACTGGCCAGTCATACTTAATCCCCTGCTGTAATGACTTAATCCCCTGCTGTATTGTTCTCTGTATTGTATTGCAGTTGAGAACAATAAATGAAGGGTTTATGCAAATAAGTCATGTTGTGCCTAGGCGCAGAAAGCTAGTCAAGATAACCGTGGACCCATCTGTATATATATATATATATATATATATTATACTATGTATATATATGGTATATACTGTACAGGTATACACTGTATTGTATATACCCTGCATACAGTATATATACTGTATATACAGTACTGTGTATATACTGTACTATATATATATATACTGTATATATATATATATACCAAGGCCCAAGGTACCTGAAACAGCTTCTGACCCCATACTGCCCCACTCGATTACTGCGATCTGTAGATGAAGGACTTTTAGCAGTACCTAGAATCTACCGTAATTCATCTGGGGGTCGAGCTTTTAGTCATGCGGCTCCGACTCTATGGAACTCACTTCTCCGCACAGTGCGAGAGGCCCCAACTATAGAATCCTTCAAAAGTAGACTCAAGACTTTTCTGTTTACTAAAGCATTTCCATAGTATCCCTTTTAGTATCTTCATGCTTCTGTATTTTATGAAAATGTACTTCATTATTTTCTGTACTATATTATGCTATGTATCTGTTAAGCGCCTTGAGTCCTATTGGATAAAGAGCGCTATATAAATAAAATTATTATTATTATTATTATATATATATATATATACACACTGTATAATGTATACAGTATATATACAGCACAGTATGTACAGTATACTGTACATACAGTATACTGTACATACAGTATACTGTATATACTGTAATATATTTAATTACTGTATATTATTAATTATTTTTGGCTCTTCACAGGATATCTCCCATGACAAGAGATGTGTATAAAGAGAGTTGATCAGGCACGGCAATGGATTGAGAGTGGTGAAACATATCACAATGTAATTTTCACAGATTAATCGTCTGTTGCTCTTGAGAGGTTCTCCCGAATGTCATTCCAGAAACGTCACCATATCTCATTAAAGCCACGTCCAAATCATCCATTGAAGGTCCATGTATGGGGAGCCATATCACGATCCCCTGGTCCCCTATTATTTTTTCGAAGGTACTTTATTCTGTGCCTGTGTTCTGTAAAAATACATGCTGTACTGTACAATACATGTGAATTCACAATAAAATTAGTTGCTTATTAATGAACAATCAGAATCAGCTTTATTGGCCAGGTATACTTGCGTATACTAGGAATTTGTCTTCGGTTTGCTATACAACAGCCAAGTAGGTAACAGATAAGCAGGTGGGGGGGTAAGCAAAGTCACACAGATAGGTATACGGTAGGAACACAAGTGAGTTACATGTACGTCTAGTCAGTCAATGTTCAGGAGTTCAGCAGGCGGACCGCTTGGGGTTTTCTTATTTCTGTAGGGATCATGGATAAGCAATTCTTTCAAGAAAAAATAGTAGAGGGATGTATGGTAACATTCGTGAGGGAATATTACCAATCTCATCACAGGATATTCCAGGATAATGATCCCAAACACTCTGCCTCAGCCAAATTCATGGAAGAGAAAAGTATACATTTGGAATGCACACCACCATAGTGAGTATTATTTTAATACTATACAAGTAATGTTTGGACAGCACTGTAGTAAATGTATTTTTTGGCTTAATGAACAGTAAAATACTGTATGTTTTATTTTATATTTTTAACTTCATTAATTAACAAACATTTTTTTCTGTACTGTTTATTTTAGATCACCAGACATGAATCCAATTGAATTAGTGTGGCTCAATTGAAAAGATACATTAGGAGTGTTGCGAAGCCAACAACAAAACAGCAGCTGTTGGATGGGATCAAAATTTCTGCTGCGGGGTACACTGGGCTCCACAAGGAAAGACATAGGGGTGTAGAATAGGATCTTGATCCGAGGCACCAACAGTCTGAAAAGCTTTGACTGTTCCCAGAATGCATAGCTCCGCCTCCTCTATAACCTCGCCTCCCTGCACAGGAGCTCAGTTTTGTAGTTGGTGCCGCAGATAGCAGGCACATAACAGAGGGGCTGCGCTAGGCAGCCCTGAGAAGAGCTTTTAAGAAGAAAAGTGAAGACTTCAAGGGCAGCAGCAGTGTGTATATGTCTTTTGACATTCACTGCTGCGGCTCCATCTCTCCCCAGCGGCGCTGTACACTCCCGAGCCCTGGTTGCCGGGTAACTACAGCAGGAGGCTCCGGTTTTCTTCCATGGTCAGGCACACACGATAGGGGCTCTCCGGGATCGCGTGGCCACGCTTCGGAAGGTGGTGAGTGGGTCCCGCTTGCGGGACCCGTACTTTATCGCGATCCGGTCAGTGGGAGGCGGGCCGCGCGTGCTGGCAGTGGACACTGTGGCAGTACAGGCGATCCCACTAGATCACCAGGGCATGGGTGTAGGTCAGGTTTTCTCTTAAAACCATTTTAATAGTAGCCCATAATACCCGGTGGTTTTGACAGCAGGGGGATAAGGCTTAGACCTGGAGCTGCTCCCCCAGCCCCAGGGCGCCATTTCCCGCAAATGTTCCCGCCCTGGAGCTGCATATCTGTCTCTTCCTCACTCCCTGTCAGTGTCTGGGCGCCATTTCCCTCAGCTACACTGTTCCTGGGACTGCTTGGGCAAATCCTTCTATGTACAGCCGCCTGGTTGTCAGCGCTGTGACTTTACATGACACTTAAGTATTCTACCTGTCACTTAGACAGTGTTAGTTAAGAAAGAGTGCATTTAGTCAGGGTTTTCTAGTACAATTACCCTGTGATATACATCCAGTTCTTACTGTGCAGTGTTATATCTATTGACTACATAGCTATATATGCTGGTCCAGTGCAGTAATATTGTTAGTAATAACCTCTGCATTGTACAACTGTGACTATATGTGTGTGCATTAGCTTGCTGAGTAGTTTCCATTTGTGTCTCTCACTCAACTTGCTATCCCTATATTCTATAACCTCAGGGGGCTTGGTGCGTCAGGTTTTATATTAATTAAGGATATTCACAAGATATACTCTGATACGTATTTTTCTCTGTGATTTTAGTCACCATATCTCTCCTTTATCTCTGCTAGTGCTGACTACACAGCGCAGGGGTTTGGGTAAGAGGTATTGTGCTGCTGCCAATCGTACTGTGTTACCTGATACTGGAAGTTATATCATGTCTGCTTCTGAAGGTAACGGTTCTGGGGCTGAACATACTGCTGGTGTTGCTGAAGCCACAGATCCATATGAGGAGAATATAGCAGCTGTAGGCTCTGGTTCTGGGGCTCCTTGCCCCCCAGTGGGACTGTGGCAACGGAGGTCCATAATGACCCACCATGGGCTGCTTTTTCCACGCTTCTATATATGCTAGTTAATAAACTAACATCCACTATGGGACCCCCTATGCCGATGCAACCGTATGTGGTCCCTGCAGCTAATCCGCCGTGGGCGGACGATTTATCTGCTCAATTGAAGAAGTTGAACCAGTCCCTGACTACTAAAAAGTCTGACCCTCGCTCGCCTAAGTCCAAGGGGTCCTCTAAGCGAGCTCTTATCTCCTCACAATCCACTGCTGTCACTGACACCTCGTCTGATGAAGATGGCACTTACATTGACCCCACAGATTCTGACTCAGATACTGCTGATGGGGAGGATAGTTCACATGTGGATGTTCCTGATCTTTTGGAGGCTATTAAATAAATTTGACAGATTACGGATGATCCCGAGTCATCCGTCCCTCCTAAGAAACCAGATAGGTTCAAGCGTCAGAAGGTGGTTAAACAAGTTTTACCTCACTCTGACCACCTAGTGGATATACGTCAGGAACCCTGGGAAAACCCGGGTAAGAAGTTTGCGCCTCAAAAGAAGATACTGGCTCGCTATCCCCTCGCGCCAGAGCTGTCTAAAAATTGGGAAACGCCTCCTCCAGTAGACTCACATGTGGCTAGGATGGTGGTTTTCTCAGCTCTACCTGTCACTACCGTCACGTTTCTAAAAGAGCCTATGGATAAACGTGTGGAGGGTTGTCTGAAAGAGATTTACACCCTCACGGGTGCTGCACAAAGGCCCACTATTGCAGCAACATGGCTGCAGAGGCTATTGAAGCATGGGCCTTGGAGTTAGAAGCTGAAATCTCTTCAGACCATGCTAGACAATGCTTGTCATATATTGTCACAGCTTCTCGCTATATTAAAGAGGCGGCTTCTGATGCCGGTATCCTAGCAGCCAAGGCCTCTACTACATCAGTCCTGGCTCGCAGGATTTTGTGGCTGAGATCCTGGTCTGTGGATCTGGACTCTAGAAAAACCCTGGAGGTACTCCCTTTCAAGGGAGATATTCTGTTTGGGGAGGACTTAAATAAGATTGTGGCTGAATTGGCTACTGCCAAAACTGCCTGTCTGCCTAATACCTCTCCTTCTGTGTTGAAGGCTAAAGGTACTTACTTACTTCCCTTTCGTCCTTCAGGTAAAGCAAAAGGTCAGGCGTACAACAAGCAGGCCCGAACTTCCAAACCTGGTAAGCCAAAACCCAAAAGAGCCTGGGCGGCCCGTCAGCCAGCTTCCAAGACTGATAAGCCTACCGCATGACGGGGCGTGCCTCCCCCTGGGGGATCCCAGGGTGGGGGGCCGGCTTCTAGGGTATACCCAGGAATGGTTGAAGACCACTTCAGATGCCTGGGTACGGGAAGTCGTCACTTGAGGTTACGCAATAGCCTTCAAAAACTGACCACCTCATCGATTTTGCTGGACAGACGTCCACTCTACATTCGGTGGTACAGACCCTTCTGGATATAGGAGTCGTAGTACAGGTGCCTCTTGCGCAGAGGGGCCGGGGGTACTATTCTCCGCTGTTTCTAGTCCCGAAACCGAATGGGTCCTGCCAGCCCATTCTCAACCTCAAGGCTTTGAACAGGCTTGTGAAGGTTTCCAAGTTCCGTATGGAAACCCTTCGCTCTATAGTTCTGGCCTTGGAACCTGGGGACTGCATGGTCTCCCTGGACATACAGGATGCTTACCTGCATATTCCTATAGCAGCGTCACATCAGCAATACCTGAGGTTTGTGATTAGCAACCTCCATTACCAGTTTCGGGTGTTACCTTTTGGTTTAACTACGGCTCTGCGAGTCTTCACCAAACTTATGGTGGTGATGACAGTGGTACTCCGCCGTCAAGGGGTCAGGATACTGCCATATCTGGACGACTTGTTAATCCTGGCAAATTCCCCAGAACTTCTCCTACGTCATCTAGATATGACTGTCCAGTTTCTACAAGCCCACGGGTGGCTCATCAACTGGAAGAAGTCCTCCCTGGTCCCTTCTCAGAGCATGGTGCACCTGGGAGCGCTATTGGACACTCACAACCAGAGGTTGTTCTTGTCTCAGGAGAAAGTCCTGAAGCTTCAGGACAGGATTCGTTGCTTCCTTCGTCGTCCGCAAGTGTCGATACATTCGGCGATGCAGGTGCTGGGCCTCATGGTATCAGCATTCGACATGGTGGAGTATGCTCAATTCCATTCTCGCCCCCTCCAGAAGCTGATTCTAGCCAAGTGGGACGGCCTGCCTCACCGGATCAGGTCTCACATGATCTCATTGACTCCGGCGGTCCATCTGTCGTTGCTCTGGTGGCTCCAGGACCGACAATTGTGCAGGGGCCGTCCATTCTGGATATCCAACTGGATCCTGTTGACGACAGATGCCAGTCTAAGAGGTTGGGGTGCGGTGCTGGTGCAACACTCCCTTCAGGGTCGGTGGACCAAGGAGGAATCTCTCCTCTTGATCAACATTCTGGAATTGCGGGCGGTCTTCAATGCGTTGAACCTGGCCCAGTATTTAATTCAGAACCGTCCTGTTCAAGTACAGTCGGACAACACCACCACAGTGGCTTACATAAATCATCAAGGCGGTACTCTAAGCCGCTTGGCAATGAAGGAAGTCTCACGGATTCTTCAATGGGCGGAACGCCATCTACCGGCCAATATCGTCAATATTCATTCCGGGAGTCCTGAATTGGGAAGCGGACTTTCTCAGTCGTCAGGACGTACATGGCGGCGAGTGGGGCCTCCATCCAGAAGTGTTTCAACTCCTAGTGGAAAAGTGGGGCCTTCCAGATGTAGATCTGATGGCTTCTCGACACAATCACAAGGTTCCGGTCTTCGGAGCAAGGACAAGGGATCCTCAAGCAGCATTCCTGGATACGCTGGCGGTGCCGTGGAGGTTTCGGCTGCCATACGTGTCACTCCTGCCCAGGGTAATTCGGAAGTTCAAGCAAGAAAAAGGAAATCTGCTTCTCATAGCTCCAGCGTGGCCCAGACGGCACTGGTTCTCAGACCTGCAAGGCCTATCGTCAGAGCATCCAATTCTACTTCCACAACGCCCAGACCTCCTCGTTCAGGGCCCCTGTGTATACCAGGTCCTAGCCCGGCTGTTTTGGAGGCGCTACAAGAGTCTCCGTTTGAACCTTTTGGTTCAGCTGATCTTAAGTGGCTTTCCCTTAAGGTGGTGTTTCTGCTGGCTATTGCTATTGCTTCAGCTAGAAGAGTGTTGGATTTGGGTGCCTTGTCCTGTAGTTCCCCATATCTGATATTTTACCGTGACCGGGCGGTTCTCGTCCCGGATATTTACCTAAGGTGGTTTCTTCGTTCCACCTTAACCAGGAGATTGTGGTTCCGGCACTTGTTTCTCCTGATCTGTCTCCCAAAGAGCGGTCTTTGGATGTGGTACGGGCTCTCCGTATCTATGTGAAGAGAGCTGCTTCTATTAGGAAATCTGATTCTCTCTTTGTGCTGTTTGGATTTCACAAACGGGGCTGGCCTGCTCACAAGCAAACTTTGGCCAGATGGATTAGAATGGTGATTGCACATGCTTATGTGAGGGCTGGTCTCTCAGCTCCTGCTCACATTACGGCCCATTCTACTCAGTCTGTTGCATCTTCTTGGGTGGCCCGCCGTGGTGCGACCCTTGAACAATTGTGCAAGGCGGCTACGTGGTCCTCCGTGAACACGTTTATAAGGTTTTATGCCTTTGATACTGCTGCTTCCCAGGATGCTTCCTTTGGACGCCGGGTTCTTGTGCCCACTACAGTGCGTCCCCTCCCATAAGGAACTGCTTTAGGACATCCCCTATGTCTTTCCTTTTGGAGCCCAGTGTACCCTGCAGCAGAAAAGCGAGTTTTATGGTAAGAACTTACCTTTGTTAAAAGTCTTTCTGCGAGGTACACTGGGCTCCACAAGGCGCCCACCCTGACGCACTTAGTTTCTTTGGGTTGGTATGGCATTAGCCGCTGACACTTCTCCTGTCATGAGAGTGTGATGTATGTGGCTACCAACCGTTGTTGTCTCTTTTCCTGCTACTGCATTGGGCTGGTTAACTAAAAACTGAGCTCCTGTGCAGGGAGGCGGGGTTATAGAGGAGGCGGCGCTATGCATTCTGGGAACAGTCAAAGCTTTTCAGCCTGTTGGTGCCGCGGATCAAGATCCTACTCTACACCCCTATGTCTTTCCTAGTGGAGCCCAGTGTATCTCGCAGAAAGAGTTTTAACAAAGGTAAGTTCTTACCATAAAACTCGTCTTTTTGGCTAGATGTACTTACACCTGAACATTGTAATAATGATATAAATCACCTGTATAAAGTGTTGCCTGTTATAGTTGAAAAAAAGGGTCAAGCCACTGGTATGTAGTAATGCACTGTATTTTCTGTATAACATTTTAATCGATGCATTATTAAAAATGTTTATAAAATTGCATTTGTCTGAATGTACATTATACTATACAGTAGTACTGTTATTGATGTGTATGAACAGTTGTTTACAGTTTTATAAGTCCTGTATAATAGAGCACATTTTTGATCAGTACAGTACATAAAATCTAATTTTGTAATAAAGACTTTGTTACATTTATATTGATGCTTTTCCAATAAATATTCTGTTATACAGTACGGTATGGTACATGGGGGTAAATGTACAGTATGATGTGTCATTATGGGGGAGAAGTGGTATTAAATATTGAAACATACTGTACAGTACTGCACTGTAGAAACACTATAATTTGATGGCAGATAAGAACCACTGTGTACATCTAGTATGACTTTTTTTAACAATATTTTTATTTCAAACCTTATTTGATCTTTACAGTATTTCTGCTTTCCATTCTCTGCTCCAAACTACAGTCCTGTACTTACAGTACTGTATTCATATTTTTTAGTCTTTCTGGATACAGTACTGTATATTTTGCGATGTACTGTAGGCCATGCAACATTTTAGTTGCCCTTCTTTGTACAGTCTCTAACGTATTAATATCCTTTTGAAGATACAGTATGGCCTCAAGAATTGAACACTGTATTCTAGATGAGGCCGTACCAATGAGCTATACAGTACAGTGGCATTAATACAGTACTTTATTTATGCTGCTGATACTTCTCCCAATGCAGACAAGCATCTGACTAGCCTTCTTCATTGCATTGTTACAGTACATTGCTTAGGTGGTCACACAGGGGGCGTAAAGCGTCCCACCAGAGTACCCAGTAGGTTTGTTAACACAGCCTAGGGTGGCTCCTGATTGGTTACAGGTGCTGCAGACTGACTGGGAGCTGTATGACACATAATACATAGACCCTCATATACAGCTTCCCCCTCTGGTAAATCTTTGGCACATGCTCTGCGTGATGCAGGAGCGTCCACAGACTTACTGCCCTTCTTGTTAGACATTGTACACAAATGCAACAACAGATCGACTTAGTACAATAAAGCTAGACAGAGTACAATAACTGCAATTAAATCCGCTAATATGTGACTGAATACACAGTACACAACACCTGCGAATAAATCCGGTATTATGTGACTGAGTACACAGTAGAATATCCGTAATAGGTAAATACTGTGACGCACTATATATGACCCTGATGCATCTAGTACCTAGGGTACAGAATATAGTGATAGATATATCTGGGAAACACTGAAACGTGAAACCACACAGCAGATACAGGCACACCCAGTCACAGGTAATGCAGATAATTATTAGGACAATAAAACTGCATTGGAATAGTATACAGTGCATCCGGAATGTATTCACAGCGCCTCACTTTTTCCACATTTTGTTATGTTACAGCCTTATTCCAAAATGGAATAAATTAATTTTACCCCTCTAAATTCTACATACAATACCCCATAATGATGTGAACATTTTTTTCTAGCTTTTTGCAAATTTATTAAAAATAAAAAATGTAGAAATCTCATGTTCATAAGTATTCACAGCCTTTGCCATGAAGCTCAAAATTGAGCTCAGGTGCATCCTGTTTTGACTGATTATCCATGATATGTTCCTACAGCCTAATTGGAGTCCACCTGTTGTAAATTCAGTTGATTGGACATGATTTGGAAAGGCACACCCCTGTCTGTATAAGGTCCCACACTTGACTGTGCATGTCTGAACACAAATCAAGCATGAAGTTAAAGGAATTGTCTGTAGACCTCCGAGACAGGAATGTCTTGAAGCACAAATCTGGGAAGGATACAGAAAAATATCTTCTGCTTTGAAGGTCTCAATGAGCACGGTGGCCTATATCATCCGTAAATGGAAGAAGTTCAGAACCACCAGGACTCTTCTTAGAGCTGGCCGGCCATCTAAACTGAGCGATCAGGGGAGAAGGGCCCTAGTCAGGGAGGTGACCAAGAACCTGATGACCACTTGGTCAGAGCTACAGCATTCCTCTGTGGAGAGAGGAGAATTTTCCAGAAGGACAACCATCTCTGCATCAATCCACCAATCAGGACTGCATGGTAGAGTGGCCAGACGGAAGCCACTCCTTAGTAAAAAGCACATGGCAGCCGCCTGGAGTTTGCCAAAATGCACCTGTAGGATTCTCAGACCATGAAAAACAAAATTCTCTGGTCTGATGAGACAAAGATTGAACTCTTTGGTGTGAATGCCATGCGTCATGTTTAGAGGAAAACAGGCACTGCTCATCACCAGGCCAATACCATCCCTACAATGAAGCATTGTGGTGGCAGCATCATGCTGTGGGGATGTTTTTCAGTGGCAGGAACTGGGAGACTAGTCAGGACAGGCTTGGACTGGCCCACAGCGGTACAGGGGAAACCACCGGTTAGCCCTCCTGCCTGGGGGCCCACCTCCTGCTCTAATGATCAGGTTCTAGACTGTGCACTGGAATTACACATATGTTACCTTATACTGGACTATGGTGTATTTTCTACATTGCTGTCATTAATCTGTTATTAATCTGGTACATTATCATACATGCAGCTACTTAATTTACTGTATATATTTATGAGGGGGCCCAATCATTACACTCTCTAATGGTTAGTCAAACCAATAAGGTGGCAGGCCAGACCCCCTCTGCAGACTGGCCACACCCCTAACATAGGCTCCTACCACTACATTCCCCCGGTGGGCCCTACATGCCCCAGTCCAACACTGAGTCAGGATAGAGGAAAAGATGAATGTAGCAATGTACAGAGACATCCTGGATGTAAACCTGCTACAGAGCGCTCTTGACCTCAGACTGGGGTGACGGTTCATCTTTCAGCAGGACAACAACCCTAAGCACACAGCCAAGAGATCAAACGGGTGGCATCAGGACAACTCTGTGAATGTCCTTGATTGACCCAGCCAAAGCTCAGACTCGAATCTGATTGAACATCTCCGAAGAGATCTGAAAATGGCTGTGCACCAATGCTTCCCATCCAACCTGATGGAGCTTGAGAGGTGCTGCAAATAGGAATGGGTGAAACTGCCTAAAGATTAGAGATGTGCACCGGAAATTTTTCGGGTTTTGTGTTTTGGTTTTGAAGGAAGGGTATCCAGCGCTCGTGTGTATGAGTATTTTGATTGATCTAAGGCTGCAACCCGTTTTAGAAGTACCTCAAACTTCAGTATAGATATAGGAGAATGCAGGGATAGGTGCGCCAAATAAACAATAATTACTAATACAAAAGAGATGTTGTTGTAATAATACTCGGACCAGTTACTTTATATTGTCAAACTGTATCTTTTATTTAAACTGAAGTTATGTCTGCATCTGCTGCAAACACTAAGAACTTATGCAGTTCTAAGGATGGTTGTGGTTTAAAAATCGGGAAGGGGACGGGGCGGTGGGGGATGTGAAGGGGGGGGGGGGAAAGAGATTGGATCTGTGTGTCTGGAGGTATAGTACCGAGTCCGTTAATATAAAGGAATGGAGACACTCAGGTCGGTGGCATCCCACCTCTGTAGTGTCTATAGTTCTGTTAGAATGTCCAGAGCCTCTGATCGGTGTCTATAATATGTCCAAATAGAAAGAGTTCAAAAAACAAATAGGGGTACCCCCGGAGGGCCGGTACGGCAAGGGATCCTAGTGGTTGCTATTAGTCAGGTAGTGAGGGCTCCGGACATACCGTCCACCCCTGTGCTCTGACAATACGCGGTGTCGCTCTTTTGATCGCACCGTGGTTGTCTGTGCGATTGGGGAAGCGGTCACCGTCTTGGAGAGGGAGGAAGACAACTGCTTCTAGCCCTAATGGGCTGTCTGCCGTGTCTTTTCCTCTCCTACAGAGTCCCTTACCTTGTCCTCGTAGCTCCGTCTTGTTTCCTCTTGCCGGCGGCCTGCTCCGTTCTTCCTCAGCGACGCTGTCCTCCTCTCGCTTCCGGGTTGTGTTTTGGTTTTGGATTGGGTTCCGCGGCCATGTTTTTGATTGGCAAAACCTCCCTGAAAATTTTTTGTCGGATTCGGGTGTGTTTTGGATTCAGGTGTTTTTTTTGCAAAAAACCCTCAAAAACAGCTTAAATCAAAGAATTTGGTGGTAATTTTGATCCTATAGTATTATTAACCTCAATAACCATAATTTCCACTCATTTCCAGTCTATTCTGAACACCTCACACCTCACAATACTATTTTTAGTCCTAAAATTTGCACCAAGGTCGCTGGATGACTAAGCAAAGCGACCCAAGAGGGCGGCACAAACACCTGGTCTATCTAGGAGTGGCACTGCAGTGTCAGACAGGATGGCACTTAAAAAAATTGGCCCCAAACAGCACATGATGCAAAGAAAGGAGAAAAAGAGGTGCACTGTGGTCGCTGGATGGCTAAGATAAGCGACACAAACACCTCAATATCACAGGAATTATTTGTTCTAATCAATGGTATTATTGGTGCAAATCACTGGAAGAAAATGAAAAAATAACAGGAATTATTCGTTCTAATCAATGGTATTATTGGTCCAAATCACTGGAAGAAAATGACAAAATCACTGGAATTATTCGTTCTAATCAATGGTATTATTGGTGCAAATCACTGGAAGAAAATGACAAAATCACTGGAGTTATTCATTCTAATCAATGGTATTATTGGTCCAAATCACTGGAAGAAAATGACAAAATCACTGGAATTATTCGTTCTAATCAATGGTATTATTGGTGCAAATCACTGGAAGAAAATGACAAAATCACTGGAATTATTCGTTCTAATCAATGGTATTATTGGTCCAAATCACTGGAAGAAAATGACAAAATCACTGGAATTATTAATTCTAATCAATGGTATTATTGGTCCAAATCACTGGAGGAAAATGTCAAAATCACTGGAATTATTCGTTCTAATCAATGGTATTATTGGTCCAAATCACTGGAAGAAAATGGAATGGATGGATACTTGCAGTGACACAGAGCTGCAAGATACAGCAATGGCCTACTGTACACAACTATATACTGTTGGGTCACCAAAATGCTGCACTGTAATACTATATATACTGCTCACAAAAATGCCGCACAGATATGGAATGGATACTTGCAGTGACACAGAGCTGCAAGATACAGCAATGGCCTACTGTACAACTATATACTGTTAGTCACCAAAATGCTGCACTGTAATACTATATATACTGCTCACAAAAATGCCGCACAGATATGGAATGTATACTTGCAGTGACACAGAGCTGCAAGATACAGCAATGGCCTACTGTACAAATATATACTGTTAGTCACCAAAATGCTGCACTGTAATACTATATATACTGCTCACAAAAATGCCGCACAGATATGGAATGGATACTTGCAGTGACACAGAGCTGCCTAGTAGGGCGCACGGATGCAATTTGTACTCAATAAACTGTATAAAACTTAGCTTTTATTGCTTCTGCCTTCTAAAATATCCCATTTCTCTGGGAATTACACAGCAAAACATAGAGGTTAAAAACTTAGACACATACGAACAAATAAGTGAGAAGGAATAGAAATAAATGTGAATAGATTTAAAAAGCGGTACTTCCACAAATAACTCCTGACACGGTGTAGAGATAGAAATGTTTTATGGAGCCCTTGAGAGTCCAGATATAGAAAGGAGTTGGAGGAATATGAAAATGAAATAATTGAGAGAAAGAGACGCAAATTTTTGAGAGATAAAACAGATTTCTCAATGAACAGAGTTTTCAAATGGAACACTCACCTCCAGAGAAACAGAAATTCCCAACCCTCCACCTATTCCACTTCTGAGGTTGATTCCTCGGATGGGGAACTTTCCAGCAGCACATCCCTCAATAGACAAATAGGAGGGATTTTTTAGGCAAAACCCCGAGAAATATACGAGATGGTCCAGGAATAGAGGGAGGAATATCAGGAGGGGGCAGGGGAAACAGTAGAAAAAGAGACTCCCTGGACTGGCAGGAGGAACCGAGGGAAAGGAGAGACAGGAAATACCGGTAGAGGACCCCAACACTATGCTGGGAGACACCTTAAGAGTTATTAATCTATATGACAAGACTCTGACCCCAGATCAAATTGGGATTTTAAGTAAAGGCCCCTCCTTTTCCCCAGTCCAAGATTTGGACCGGTTTGAATGCGAAAAGGACTTACATCTGTTCACTAGGAAAATTCTTCTCAAGAAATTCTTTGCGAATCAAAGTTCCCAAAAATCTCCTTCTGCAGAATTAACTTCAAACACTCTGACTTTGAACTCACAAGATTTACTGGTGATTCAAGTATCAGAAGATCTAGCCAACGAAGAACCAGAGGATAATGCCATGTCTCTGCCGTTTGATAGGTGTAAGATCAAAAAAAGATCTACCTTCTTCCCTGATTACAAGATTTGTCCACCAGTACAAGTATACCAGGACCTAGTATCCAAAGATCTAGACAAACTATTTCTTCACAAACGCAAACACCCTGACAATATCAGTCAAGGAGAGAGAACTGCATTGCAGGAAATAGCAGAATGGGATGAAATCCTGGTAAAACCCTCAGACAAAGGGGGGAACGTAGTACTGTGGCCAAGAAATATGTACCTCGAAGAAATACAAAAACAACTGGAAGACAGTACGTGTTATGAGAAACTCATCTTCAACCCCACTCAGAAATTTCTCAAACAATACAATACATTAATTCAAACTTCCTTTGATAACGGCATCATCAAAAAACAAGATCTAGAATTTTTGAAAATGGAAAAACCAAGAACCCCAACACTATATCTCCTTCCAAAAATACATAAGAATGAAACCAGACCCCCAGGAAGATCTATTGTGTCTAGAAAAGGGAGCCTAACCGAAAAAGCTAGTATCTATGTTGATCAATATCTACGTAAGCATGTCATCTCATTGGCTTCCTACACACGTGACACAATGGATGTGCTCTTGAAACTCCAGAATTTGAATGTGAATCCAGGTGTGTGGCTGGTATCCTGCGATGTCGAGAGCTTATACACTAGCATCAGCCACGACAAAGGGATAAAAGCAGCAAGATACTTTCTTGATATGGAGATACCATGCGAACACAACGATTTTCTTATTCAATTGTTAGAGTTCATTCTAACAAAAAATTACTTCACGTGTAATGAATCCCATTGCCTCCAGGTTAGAGAAACAGCGATGGGGACAGCATGTGCCCCACTTACGCTAACCTCTACCTGGGGTGGTGGGAAAAGCAAGTGGTCTTCCAAGAGTCATTGGAGACGTTTACAGATAACATCTTAATCTACTTACGATACATAGATGATATTTTCATGCTCTGGGATGGACAGCTCAGTGAACTGACACGATTCATTGCCATCCTGAATTCAAACGATCTTAATCTGAGGCTCACATATGAGGCCAGCCAATCCAGGATTCATTTCCTGGATCTTACAATATAGATTGAGGAAAGCAATATCTCTACAGATATCTACAGGAAACACACTGCAACCAATAACATCCTCCATTCCAGTAGTTCACATCTTCCTGCTACGGTTAGAGCAGTACCAAAAGGGGAACTGCTCCGAACCAAAAGGAATTGTTCGGATCCAGATACCTTTGATATAAGATAAAAGGAATTGAGTGTTCGGTTTCAAAATAGAGGATATAGCAACACACTCATTAAGAAAACAGTGAGGGAAGTGTAGAGGCATCCGCGTGAATCCCTTCTCACAGTGAAGCATAAAGAACACAGATGAACCAGTACGATTTATTGGCACTTTTAACATACATTGGAGAGAGATCAATGCTGTCCTCCAGAAACACTTGTCAATCCTCCAAACTGATCATGACTTGAATTCAATTCTACCAGCAAGGGTACAGAGTAGCTGGCGTCGGTCACGTAACATCAAAGACCACCTTGTTCACAGTCACCTCCAGAAAATAGGAGATGCTAAATCCAACAGAAAAGGATCAAGAGGCTGTGGCCATTGTAAAGCATGTCAGTATATGGTCCCTACCATGTGCTTTTTTGACAAATTCAACAAGAAATGGATGATTTCCACTTTCATAACCTGCACCTCTATAGGCATTGTTTACCACATGGAATGCCCATGCCATAAGGTCTATATTGGCATAACATCGCGACCACTGAAAGTACATATATTAGAACATGTTTAGAATATACGTAATGCCAACAAAGACCAAGCCAGATTCAGAACTTTGACATCGGTGGCACGACACTTTCAGAAATTTCATAAGTGCGACCCCACAGGTCTGAAAGTCATTGGCATGAGACAAATACAACTTGGGATTCGGGGTGGAGACGTGGATCAAGCACTCCTAAGATATGAAACTAAAATGATCTTCTTGTTGAACACTCTACATCCGGCAGGCATGAATGAAGCCAACAGCTACAGTCCATATTTATGAATTACTCTGTACACAACTACACAGTCCTAACATTAATTAGGTCAACAACCCCAGCATAATTTCCTTTAGATTCATCAATCGATATTTGTATCTGAATGTCACTGTTTCTCAATATTTTTTGATCAGTGGTTTAACACAGATGCACTGATAACTTCAAATTTTGGTTTTCTCTCTAATGTTATGTCTGTGGCCTGGAAGTTACATATTACATGTAATTTATCGGCAATGAACAGATCATGAGCAATTTATTGCTAGTGTCGGCTAGTCTCAGTATATACAAGCACATCAGCACCACACCTCAGAAGTATATATATTTTATAATTCTCACACACATTTTCCCCCATCTCCCTCTTGATGTTTAATTTTTCTTTTTTAACCTTGGGAGTCCTAGACACAGTGAACCCATTTCTGTCACCTTAGTATCTAATTTATTTCCCTTTCTTTTTTCTCTCCTTTTTCACAATTTCACTTCACAATGATCATCACAATGTATACACAACCCAGGCTCACAGGCAATAATAGGACAACAATTGTATTTAATATTGTTATCTTCTTTATAAAGGACAATAACTAGTCCCTGAACAAATCCTCAATCAATCAGTTTTTATTTTGTCTAGGTGGTTGTCTATAGGAGGAATTGACATAAACCCCACGAGTTGGACCTCTGGGGCACATTTACCTAGTCCTCATCTAATACTCCTTCCAGACAATTTATATTGGACTGTAGGCCGCTGGATATCCATAAGCCAGAACAACCAGACAGATATTACAGCAACCTAATATCTGACCTCATAGGCCAGCACCCCTTTGCTTGTATATCCTTGTGTAATAATGTAACAGTGTTGTAAATACATTCATTGAGTTTGAGCACAATGCATGACACTCTGTGATGGATTGCGATATGAATTTCCAAATGACCAATATATTCTTTATTAGGCATGATACACAGGGAAATAATTTTTCATTTTAATATACGGCTAATATACATTCACCTAAGAAATTTGGAAGATCTACTAAGAATACATTATGTAGGAGAATAAATATGGATAATGTGGATGACAATTGTCCCGACAACAGGAGGTATAACCTTTGGCCGCTGATTACATACTTACCAGTATAATTGGGACTCACCAAATGCATATTAGAACCCTAATATGGGGATTACCCCACACGGTCACTTGGGTGAACCTATTTGTTTGTGGCCCATATTTTGGCCCCTTCGAGACAGGTTGAAGAACAATTCTTCCAACATCAGGAAATACAGCTTCTGCTGCGGCTTACATACTTACCTGTTTAATTAGGATCCATTTAAAGCATATAAGAACCCCAATAAAGAGATCACCTCATAGAGTCACTTAGGTGAATTTATTTTCGTGTGGCCCATCTTGGCCCCATATCCCATAATAATGGGGTCAATTGCGGCACAATATACCACCTAACTAGTGATAATGAAGCCTGTGTTCCCATGGTAATCGGAATGCACAAGATACAATGTGCAGAAGGATTTTTTAGATCCCCATCGGATGTGTCAGTTTGGGACATGTACTTAATTGCACAATGATTTACCTAGGCGCATGAATACCTTATGCCTTTTCTTCTTAGTCTGCAAAGTAAATAGAACGGTGCACACTGACAATTCAAATAACCCGATCATGTGATCGGACTGAATGTTTACATTCCAGCCACGGACTGACGTCGGACACCACGTGATCGGAGTGGGCCGACGTCAGCACTCACGTGACCAGAGCCCGAATGGGACGAGGATGTGCTGTCATTGGCGGTGAGATACACATGATTTGCATCTGGCACACGATTGGCTGCGGTCAGTCCTAGAAATTATGCTCACGGAAGGCAATCGGGTTCAGCCTCGTTAAAGCTATACAGCGAAACGTGCACGTCGGTGTTTCAGCGGCTTGCCACACTCCTTTATTACTAATGTACACAATGGTGTAGATTTGAATTAGATAGGTAGTTATTACAGACCCTCTCTGACACCCTCGAATATTGAGGCTATATGAATTAAGCGCAAGTGTCAGGACAGGCTATTAGAGAGCAACATTGAGAGCGATAAGAAAAATTGTGTATGACCCAGACACTTAGACACAGACCTTGAATGATTGATGTTACCCATGAACATGTATGTCAGCAGCAGCACTATGTGGCCACTCTGAAATTCAGTTATTAAGGTGTTGTACCTAGCACTTGGCAACATAGTATCATATATACCACATTGATCTAAAAGTGTCAATATTTAATCTATGGTAATTACACATTAATGCTGCGCTCCATCTATTAACATGATAGATACAAACTACTGACAGAGCATATATCTTCCAGTCCCCTTGCAGAAGCCAGCGATACATAAGTGAAGTGAACTGTGTAACACAACTTGATACATTGTTTGATCACAAGCACAGTGAAGTGAACTGTGTAACACAACTTGATACATTGTTTGATCACAAGCACAGGTGCAGCCAGAATAGCACCATTAATGTAGCAATATTACCTCAACGTTATTTTATCGTGAATACTGGCTGCTATAATATTAGAGTGAAAGTATCACTGGAAAATTCAATGCTGGCAATTATTTATGATCAATTGATCTGTCACTCATGGAACTCAAGGGCCACAAGATAATGTTGTGACACCCCCCCTCATTATTCCTCAGCATAGGGGCATTAACCCACGGTGTGTTTTTTCAACATAAATCTATGATATGCAATGTGAAGTAAATACGTGGAAGTCACCACAATTACGAGATATATCTCTCCATCACCCCTCATTTTTACTGTAGGGGTATTAACCCATGGGGCATTTTCTTTGAATTAAAAGCCAGTGATATACATGTGAGGTTATTGTGTGGAATCTATCAGAAGAATAATACGGGTATATTGTATGAACACACACAAAAAACACACATCATACTTGCAAGAGAGATTTATTGTGATAAATGACTTTTCACATTTTACCTGTACAATATCAGGTTGCCATATAGACACATATAGTTCAACCTTGCAATGTTATACAAGTACAAATTAGGCTGTGTAAATTCCGAATAGGGATTACTGACCCCCTATATGATAAGAATTTGATCGAACTGGGGGATCTGGTCAGTTACTATATCTGGACTCTCAAGGGCTCCATAAAACATTTCTATCTCTACACCGTGTCAGGAGTTATTTGTGGAAGTACTGCTTTTTAAATCTATTCACATTTATTTCTATTCTTTCTCACTTATTTGTTCGTATGTGTCTAAGTTTTTAACCTCTATGTTTTGCTGTGTAATTCCCAGAGAAATGGGATATTTTAGAAGGCAGAAGCAATAAAAGCTAAGTTTTATACAGTTTATTGAGTACAAATTGCATCCGTGCGCCCTACTAGGCAACTACTTTTTGATTCCCTTCCCCGTTTTCCCCCCTATTTTCATACAAAATTAGAGTTGCAATCGGGCTGCACCCCCACACAGTTAGATCTAATATCAGATCCAGAATTTCTTCAATGGGGTTCGAATATTGGATAAGATTCTATTAGTTTAGTGATCACTAAGTGTGCAGATACATCTTCTTTTCCTGTACAGTGACACAGAGCTGCAAGATACAGCAATGGCCTACTGTACTGTACTACTATAATTATTATATAGATGATAGATATAAAGTTACATTGTGGGGGAATCCAGTATACGTTCTGTCACCAGGTACCAGCGAATGACCACATCATGTATATAGGTGACAGATATAAAGTTACATTGTGGGGGAATCCAGTATACGCTCTGTCACCAGGTACCAGTGAATGACCACATCATGTATATATATGGGTGCCAGATATAAAGTTACATTGTGGGGGAATCCAGTATACGTTCTGTCACCAGATACCAGTGAATGACCACATCATGTATATAGGTGACAGATATAAAGTTACATTGTGGGGGAATCCAGTATACGCTCTGTCACCAGGTACCAGTGAATGACCACATCATGTATATATATGGGTGCCAGATATAAAGTTACATTGTGGGGGAATCCAGTATACGTTCTGTATCCAGGTACCAGTGAATGACCACATCATGTATATATATAGGTGCCAGATATAAAGTTACATTGTGGGGGAATCCAGTATACGTTCTGTCACCAGGTACCAGTGAATGACCGGGATCGGTATGAAATACCTCCAATCAAAATCCCGACGTTCAAAATCCCGACACCAATTGACCGATGGTCGAAATCCCGACAAGGTCAAAATACCGACATGGACAAAATACCGACATTTAAAATACTGACAAGGTCAAAATACCGACATGTAAAATGCCGACAGGTCAAAATACCGACATGCGGTTTTTGTTGTTTTTTGTGTGTATGTCAACATAAGTCAACATGGACACCATATAAAGTGTACCACGTACCCTCGCATGGCTCGCTGCGCTCGCCATGCTTCGGGCACACTATTATATTCCCCCTCCAGGTCCACTGGGATGGTAAAGTATGAACAAGTCGGTTTCAATGAAAAAAATCATGAAAAACTCATGTCGGTATTTTGACCTGTCTGCATTTTACATGTCGGTATTTGGACCTTGTCGGTATTTTAAATGTCTGTATTTTGTCCATGTCGGGATTTCGACCTTGTTGGGATTTTGACCATAGGTCAATTGGTGTCGGGATTTTGAACGTTGGGATTTTGATTGGAGGTAAACTGACTGCATCCCGAATGACCACATCATGTATATAGGTGACAGATATAAAGTTACATTGTGGGGGAATCCAGTATATGTTCTGTCACCAGGTACCAGTGAATGACCACATCATGTATATAGGTGACAGATATAAAGTTACATTGTGGGGGAATCCAGTATACGTTCTGTCACCAGGTACCAGTGAATGACCACATCATGTATATAGGTGACAGATATAAAGTTACATTGTGAGGGAATCCAGTATACGTTCTGTCACCAGGTACCAGTGAATGACCACATCATGTATATATATGGGTGCCAGATATAAAGTTACATTGTGGGGGAATCCAGTATACGTTCTGTCACCAGGTACCAGTGAATGACCACATCATGTATTTATTTATTTATTAGCAGTTTCTTATATAGCGCAGCATATTGCGTTGCGCTTTACAATATATATAGGTGACAGATATAAAGTTACATTGTGGGGGAATCCAGTATACGCTCTGTCACCAGGTACCAGTGAATGACCACATCATGTATATATTTCTAGGTGACAGATATAAAGTTACATTGTGGGGGAATCCAGTATACGTTCTGTCACCAGGTACCAGTGAATGACCACATCACGTATATAGGTGACAGATATAAAGTTACATTGTGGGGGAATCCAGTAAACGTTCTGTCACCAGGTACCAGTGAATGACCACATCATGTATATATTTCTAGGTGACAGATATAAAGTTACATTGTGGGGGAATCCAGTATACGTTCTGTCACCAGGTACCAGTGAATGACCACATCACGTATATAGGTGACAGATATAAAGTTACATTGTGGGGGAATCCAGTAAACGTTCTGTCACCAGGTACCAGTGAATGACCACATCATGTATATAGGTGACAGATATAAAGTTACATTCTGGGGGAATCCAGTATACGTTCTGTCCCCAGGTACCAGTGAATGACCACATCATGTATATAGGTGACAGAAATAAAGTTACATTGTGGGGGAATCCAGTATACGTTCTGTCACCAGGTACCAGTGAATGACCACATCATGTATATATATATAGGTGACAGATATAAAGTTACATTGTGGGGGAATCCAGTAAACGTTCTGTCCCCAGGTACCAGTGAATGACCACATCATGTATATAGGTGACAGATATAAAGTTACATTGTGGGGGAATCCAGTATACGTTCTGTTACCAGGTACCAGTGAATGACCACATCATGTATATATATATATAGGTGACAGATATAAAGTTACATTGTGGGGGAATCCAGTAAACGTTCTGTCCCCAGGTACCAGTGAATGACCACATCATGTATATAGTAGAGATGTGCACTTGAAATTTTTCGGGTTTTGGTTTTGGGTTCGGTTCCGCGGCCGTGTTTTGGGTTCGACCGCGTTTTGGCAAAACCTCACCGAATTTTTTTTGTCGGATTCGGGTGTGTTTTGGATTCGGGTGTTTTTTTCAAAAAGCACTAAAAAACAGCTTAAATCATAGAATTTGGGGGTCATTTTGATCCCAAAGTATTATTAACCTCAAAAACCATAATTTCCACTCATTTTCAGTCTATTCTGAACACCTCACACCTCACAATATTATTTTTAGTCCTAAAATTTGCACCGAGGTCGCTGGATGACTAAGCTAAGCGACCCTAGTGGCCGACACAAACACCTGGCCCATCTAGGAGTGGCACTGCAGTGTCACGCAGGATGGCCCTTCCAAAAAACACTCCCCAAACAGCACATGACGCAAAGAAAAAAAGAGGCGCAATGAGGTAGCTGTGTGAGTAAGCTAAGCGACCCTAGTGGCCGACACAAACACCTGGCCCATCTAGGAGTGGCACTGCAGTGTCACGCAGGATGGCCCTTCCAAAAAACACTCCCTAAACAGCACATGACGCAAAGAAAATAAGAGGCGCAATGAGGTAGCTGTGTGAGTAAGATAAGCGACCCTAGTGGCCGACACAAACACCTGGCCCATCTAGGAGTGGCACTGCAGTGTCACGCAGGATGGCCCTTCCAAAAAACACTCCCCAAACAGCACATGACGCAAAGAAAAAAAGAGGCGCAATGAGGTAGCTGTGTGAGTAAGATAAGCGACCCTAGTGGCCGACACAAACACCTGGCCCATCTAGGAGTGGCACTGCAGTGTCACGCAGGATGGCCCTTCAAAAAAATACTCCCCAAACAGCACATGACGCAAAGAAAAATGAAAGAAAAAAGAGGTGCAAGATGGAATTGTCCTTGGGCCCTCCCACCCACCCTTATGTTGTATAAACAGGACATGCACACTTTAACCAACCCATCATTTCAGTGACAGGGTCTGCCACACGACTGTGACTGAAATGACGGGTTGGTTTGGACCCCCACCAAAAAAGAAGCAATTAATCTCTCCTTGCACAAACTGGCTCTACAGAGGCAAGATGTCCACCTCATCATCATCCTCCGATATATCACCGTGTACATCCCCCTCCTCACAGATTATCAATTCGTCCCCACTGGAATCCACCATCTCAGCTCCCTGTGTACTTTGTGGAGGCAATTGCTGCTGGTCAATGTCTCCACGGAGGAATTGATTATAATTCATTTTAATGAACATCATCTTCTCCACATTTTCTGGAAGTAACCTCGTACGCCGATTGCTGACAAGGTGAGCGGCGGCACTAAACACTCTTTCGGAGTACACACTTGTGGGAGGGCAACTTAGGTAGAATAAAGCCAGTTTGTGCAAGGGCCTCCAAATTGCCTCTTTTTCCTGCCAGTATAAGTACGGACTGTCTGACGTGCCTACTTGGATGCGGTCACTCATATAATCCTCCACCATTCTTTCAATGGGGAGAGAATCATATGCAGTGACAGTAGACGACATGTCCGTAATCGTTGTCAGGTCCTTCAGTCCGGACCAGATGTCAGCATCAGCAGTCGCTCCAGACTGCCCTGCATCACCGCCAGCGGGTGGGCTCGGAATTCTGAGCCTTTTCCTCGCACCCCCAGTTGCGGGAGAATGTGAAGGAGGAGATGTTGACAGGTCGCGTTCCGCTTGACTTGACAATTTTCTCACCAGCAGGTCTTTGAACCCCAGCAGACTTGTGTGTGCCGGAAAGAGAGATCCAAGGTAGGTTTTAAATCTAGGATCGAGCACGGTGGCCAAAATGTAGTGCTCTGATTTCAACAGATTGACCACCCGTGAATCCTTGTTAAGCGAATTAAGGGCTCCATCCACAAGTCCCACATGCCTAGCGGAATCGCTCTGTGTTAGCTCCTCCTTCAATGTCTCCAGCTTCTTCTGCAAAAGCCTGATGAGGGGAATGACCTGACTCAGGCTGGCAGTGTCTGAACTGACTTCACGTGTGGCAAGTTCAAAGGGCAGCAGAACCTTGCACAACGTTGAAATCATTCTCCACTGCGCTTGAGACAGGTGCATTCCACCTCCTATATCGTGCTGAATTGTATAGGCTTGAATGGCCTTTTGCTGCTCCTCCAACCTCTGAAGCATATATAGGGTTGAATTCCACCTCGTTACCACTTCTTGCTTCAGATGATGGCAGGGCAGGTTCAGGCGTTTTTGGTGGTGCTCCAGTCTTCTGTACGTGGTGCCTGTACGCCGAAAGTGTCCCGCAATTCTTCTGGCCACCGACAGCATCTCTTGCACGCCCCTCTCGTTTTTTAAATAATTCTGCACCACCAAATTCAAGGTATGTGCAAAACATGGGACGTGCTGGAATTTGCCCATATTTAATGCACACACAATATTGCTGGCGTTGTCCGATGCCACAAATCCACAGGAGAGTCCAATTGGGGTAAGCCATTCCGCGATGATCTTCCTCAGTTGCCGTAAGAGGTTTTCAGCTGTGTGCGTATTCTGGAAACCGGTGATACAAAGCGTAGCATGCCTAGGAAAGAGTTGGCGTTTGCGAGATGCTGCTACTGGTGCGGCGGGAGTCCATACATCTACCCAGTGGGCTGTCACAGTCATATAGTCCTGACCCTGCCCTGCTCCACTTGTCCACATGTCCGTGGTTAAGTGGACATTGGGTACAACTGCATTTTTTAGGACACTGGTGAGTCTTTTTCTGACGTCCGTGTACATTCTCGGTATCGCCTGCCTAGAGAAGTGGAACCTAGATGGTATTTGGTAACGGGGGCACACTACCTTAAGAAATTGTCTAGTTCCCTGTGAACTAACGGCGGATACCGGACGCACGTCTAACACCAACATAGTTGTCAAGGCCTCAGTTATCCGCTTTGCAACAGGATGACTGCTGTGATATTTCATCTTCCTCGCAAAGGACTGTTGGACAGTCAATTGCTTGGTGGAAGTAGTAAAAGTGGGCTTACGACTTCCCCTCTGGGATGACCATCGACTCCCAGCAGCAATAACAGCAGCGCCAGCAGCAGTAGGCGTTACACACAAGGATGCATCGGAGGAATCCCAGGCAGGAGAGGACTCGTCAGAATTGCCAGTGACATGGCCTGCAGGACTATTGGCATTCCTGGGGAAGGAGGAAATTGACACTGAGGGAGTTGGTGGGGTGGTTTGCGTGAGCTTGGTTACAAGAGGAAGGGATTTACTGGTCAGTGGACTGCTTCCGCTGTCGCCCAAAGTTTTTGAACTTGTCACTGACTTATTATGAATGCGCTGCAGGTGACGTATAAGGGAGGATGTTCCGAGGTGGTTAACGTCCTTACCCCTACTTATTACAGCTTGACAAAGGCAACACACGGCTTGACAAATGTTGTCGCATTTCTGTTGAAATACTTCCACACCGAATAACTGATTTTTTTTGTATTTTCACCAGGCATGTCAATGGCCATATTCCTCCCACGGACAACAGGTGTCTCCCCGGGTACCTGACTTAAACAAACCACCTCACCATCAGAATCCTCCTTGTCAATTTCCTCCCCAGTGCCAGCAACACCCATATCCTCCTCATCCTGGTGTACTTCAACACTGACATCTTCAATCTGACTATCAGGAACTGGACTGCGGGTGCTCCTTCCAGCACTTGCAGGGGGCGTGCAAATGGTGGAAGGCGCATGCTCTTCACGTCCAGTGTTGGGAAGGTCAGGCATCGCAACCGACACAATTGGACTCTCCTTGTGGATTTGGGATTTCGAAGAACGCACAGTTCTTTGCTGTGCTTTTGCCAGCTTGAGTCTTTTCATTTTTCTAGCGAGAGGCTGAGTGCTTCCATCCTCATGTGAAGCTGAACCACTAGCCATGAACATAGGCCAGGGCCTCAGCCGTTCCTTGCCACTCCGTGTGGTAAATGGCATATTGGCAAGTTTACGCTTCTCCTCCTATTTTAGATTTTTGAGTCCTTTTTTTACTGATATTTGGTATTTTGGATTTTACATGCTCTGTACTATGACATTGGGCATCGGCCTTGGCAGACGACGTTGCTGGCATTTCATCGTCTCGGCCATGACTAGTGGCAGCAGCTTCAGCACGAGGTGGAAGTCGATCTTGATCTTTCCCTATTTTTGGAACCTCAACATTTTTGTTCTCCATATTTTAATAGGCACAACTAAAAGGCACCTCAGGTAAACAATGGAGATGGATGGATACTAGTATACTTATGGATGACGAGCGACTGCCGACACAGAGGTAGCTACAGCCGTGGACTACCGTACTGTGTCTGCTGCTAATATAGACTGGATGATAATGAGATAAAATTAATATATATATATATATATATATATCACACTAGTACTGCAGCCGGACAGGTATATATTATGTAATGACGGACCTGCTGGACACTGTCTGTCAGACTCAGCACTGCAGACTCCTAAAGTAAGCTACTAGTATCAAGAAGATAGAAAAAAAAAAAAACCACGGGTAGGTGGTATACAATTATGGATGGACGAGCGACTGCCGACACAGAGGTAGCTACAGCCGTGGACTACCGTACTGTGTCTGCTGCTAATATAGACTGGATGATAATGAGATAAAATTTAAAATATATATATATATCACACTAGTACTGCAGCCGGACAGGTATATATTATGTAATGACGGACCTGCTGGACACTGTCTGTCAGCACTGCAGACTCCTAAAGTAAGCTACTAGTATCAAGAAGATAGAAAAAAAAAAACCACGGGTAGGTGGTATACAATTATGGATGGACGAGCGACTGCCGACACAGAGGTAGCTACAGCCGTGGACTACCATACTGTGTCTGCTGCTAATATAGACTGGATGATAATGAGATAAAATTAAAATATATATATCACACTAGTACTGCAGCCGGACAGGTATATATTATGTAATGATGGACCTGCGGGACACTGTCTGTCAGACTCAGCACTGCAGACTCCTAAAGTAAGCTACTAGTATCAAGAAGATAGAAAAAAAAAAAACCACGGGTAGGTGGTATACAATTATGGATGGACGAGCGACTGCCGACACAGAGGTAGCTACAGCCGTGGACTACCGTACTGTGTCTGCTGCTAATATAGACTGGATGATAATGAGATAAAATTTAAAATATATATATATATATATCACACTAGTACTGCAGCCGGACAGGTATATATTATGTAATGACGGACCTGCTGGACACTGTCTGTCAGCACTGCAGACTCCTAAAGTAAGCTACTAGTATCAAGAAGATAGAAAAAAAAAAAACCACGGGTAGGTGGTATACAATTATGGATGCACGAGCGACTGCCGACACAGAGGTAGCTACAGCCGTGGACTACCGTACAGTGTCTGCTGCTAATATAGACTGGATGATAATGACATAAAATTAAAATATATATATATATCACACTAGTACTGCAGCCGGACAGGTATATATTATGTAATGACGGACCTGCTGGACACTGTCTGTCAGACTCAGCACTGCAGACTCCTAAAGTAAGCTACTAGTATCAAGAAGATAGAAAAAAAAACCCACGGGTAGGTGGTATACAATTATGGATGGACGAGCGACTGCCGACACAGAGGTAGCTACAGCTGTGGACTACCGTACTGTGTCTGCTGCTAATATAGACTGGATGATAATGAGATAAAATTAAAATATATATATATATCACACTAGTACTGCAGCCAGACAGGTATATATTATGTAATGACGGACCTGCTGGACACTGTCTGCAGAATGCGTTTATAAAAACACCACACAACGAGTGTTTAACTTTTTCAGGCAGACCATCACAATATACTGGTAGTCAGCAGACAATCACAATACTGGTGGTCAGTGGTCACTGGTCAGTCACACTGGCAGTGGCACTCTGGCAGCAAAAGTGTGCACTGTACTTAAAATATGTACTCCTGCTATAACTGCTCCCCAGTCTCCCCCACAATTAAGCTGTGTGAGCAGTGAGCACTCAGCACAGTCAGATAATGATAAACAGTATTACATATGATGCAGCACACTGGGCTGGGCACAGATATGGTATGTGACTGTGTCACACTGTGTATCGTTTTTTTTTCAGGCAGAGAACGGATGAATTAAACTGGTGGTCAGTGTCACTGGTCACACTATCAGCAGCAAGTAGTACTCCTCCTAATAATATGCTCCCCAAAATTTGTGTCTCTCTCTAGTACTCTAGTCTAAACGGAGAGGACGCCAGCCACGTCCTCTCCCTATCAATCTCAATGCACGTGTGAAAATGGCGGCGACGCGCGGCTCCTTATATAGAATCCGAGTCTCGCGATAGAATACGAGCCTCGCGAGAATCCGACAGCGGGATGATGACGTTCGGGCGCGCTCGGGTTAACTGAGCAAGGCGGGAAGATCCGAGTCGCTCGGCCCTGTGTAAAAAAACCTGAAGTTCGGGCGGGTTCGGATACCGAGGAACCGAACCCGCTCATCTCTAGTATATAGGTGACAGATATAAAGTTACATTGTGGGGGAATCCAGTATACGTTCTGTCACCAGGTACCAGTGAATAACCACATCATGTATATATATATATATATATATATAGGTGACAGATATAAAGTTACATTGAGGGGGAAGCCAGTATACGTTCTGTCACCAGGTACCAGTGAATGACCACATCATGTATATACTAGGTGACAGATATAAAGTTACATTGTGGGGGAATCCAGTATACGTTCTGTCACCAGGTACCAGTGAATGACCACATCATGTATATAGGTGACAGATATAAAGTTACATTGTGAGGGAATCCAGTATACGTTCTGTCACCAGGTACCAGTGAATAACCACATCATGTATATAGGTGACAGATATAAAGTTACATTGTGGGGGAATCCAGTATACGTTCTGTCACCAGGTACCAGTGAATGACCACATCATGTATATAGATGACAGATATAAAGTTACACTGTGGGGGAATCCAGTATACGTTCTATCATCAGGTACCAGTGAATGGCCACATCATGTATATACTTATACTGGTGGTCCCCAGTTCCCACAATGCAGCACACTGATCAGATACAGTATTTGCAGCACACTGGGCACAGATATGGAGCGTTTTCAGGCAGAGAATGTAGATATTTTCAGCACACTGAGCACAGATTATTTGCAGCACACTGAGCACAGACATTTGCAGCACACTGAGCACAGATTATGGAGCTTTTCAGGGAGAGAACGCTGCCACATCCTCTCCGTTCAATCTCCAATGCACGAGTGAAAATGTCGGCAACGCGCGGCTCCTTATATAGAATACGACTCTCGCGAGAATCCGACAGCGGGATGATGACGTTCGGGCGCGTTCTGGTTAACCGAGCAAGGCGGGAAGATCCGAGGCTACCTCCGAACCGTGTAAAATGGGTGAAGTTTGGGCGGGTTCGGATCCCGAGGAACCAAACCCGCTCATCTCTACTCTCTACTAAAGATAGGTGTGCCAAGCTTGTGGCATCATATTCAAAAAGACTTGAGGCTGTAATTGCTACCAAAGGTGCCACAACAAAGTATTGAGCAAAGGCTGTGAATATTTATGTATATTTTTTATTTTTAATAAATTTGCAAAAATCTCAAAAAAACTTTTTCACGTTGCCACTATGGGGTATGGGGGGTAATTCTGAGTTGATCGCAGCAGGAATTTTGTTAGCAATTGGGCAAAACCATGTGCACTGCAGGGGAGGCAGATATAACATGTGCAGAGAGAGTTAGATTTGGGTGGGTAATTTTGTTTCTGTGCAAGGTAAATACTGGTTGCTTTATTTTTACACTGCAATTTAGATTGCAGATTGAACACACTCCACCCAAATCTAACTTTCTTTGCACATGTTAAATCTGCCTCCCCTGCAGTGCACATGGTTTTGCCCAACTGCTAACTTATTTGCTGCTGCTATCAACTCGGAATTACCCCCATTGTGCGTACAATTTTGAGAGAAAAAAAATAATTTATTCCATTTTGGTATGAGGCTGTAACATAACAAAATGTTGAAAAAGTGAAGCGCTATGAATACTTTCCTGATGCACTGTATTACATATACAGGTTGAGTATCCCATATCCAAATATCCGAAATACGGAATATTCCGAAATACGGACTTTTTTGAGCGAGAGTGAGATCGTGAAACTTTTGTTTTCTGATGGCTCAATGTACACAAACTTTGTTTAATACACACAGTTATTAAAAATATTGTATTAAATGACCTTCAGACTGTGTATATAAGGTGTATATTGTCAGGTCCGGGTGTTTTTGTGAATCCGTTAACCTGGAACCAACCACAGGTGTAGGTGCTGGGGTATGAAGAAAACAGGGAGGACGAAGGAAGTTCCGTTTCATACATTTATTAAAGTAACAATTCAGTAAGGAGTTAAATGACTAGTTGTTAATCATCATAATACTGAAGTATTGCAGGAATGGCAGAAATAATATGCAAGAGAAAACTCAGAAATAAATAAAAGAAATGTTCATGGAAACATATGCAAAAACAAGCTGAAGAATAAATGTTGAATTGTCCAAATATAAACAAGCTTTGGTGCTGAGCTGCAGATTGAGTTTAACTGGTTAATGCTGACATGGAGAATCAACTGTAAGAATTTGCAATGGAGCTTTAAGAGTTAACTGAGAGACTGTGAAGAATTATCCTTGTAATGACAACATAGAAAATAAAAGTACTGAATTGGGTTACTTGCGGGTTCCGGAGATCACTGTGAAACTGTAGTAGATGGCAAGGTGATGAATGGGTTAAATGCAGAGTTGAACAAACGAACAGCTGAGGGAATTGGAATCCTCCAGACTTTGTATGAAAGGCAGACAGACAAGGTAACCTCATGCAGGACACTGGGAATCCAAGTATTTCCAATAGGTGTGCAATTGACTGATAGCACAATGGAGAGCCGGTGAATCTTTGGCAGTGAAGGCTGCAAACGGACCTCTGGGAACGGAGGCGATATCTGGACCACGGGAATCACACAGGAATGCACGGAGAGAGTTCAGAGCTAGAGCACAGCTTTGATACAACAAAGCACTGGCCCAGAGTGACATAATCCCAGCCTACTTAAAGGCAGCACAAGCACGGGATTGGCTTACACCTGCTCACAGGTGTTTTCACAAGTGCTCAGTATTAGCTATTTGGTCTCCAACATGGCCACCTCCTATACAGCAGACACACTGCAGTGCCTTAGGCCATTTGGTCCCCGCACTCACAGTTCCCAGACTCTGCATTACCTGTGCCATTGATCACGCCGTGTCCCCACACGGGCGCACAGCACCGCGAGCAACCGCACTGGCAACGGATGAACCCCAGAACCCGCAAAGGTGAGAGACCGGTTCGTGACAGTACCCCCTCTTCTACGGGTGGTCTCCGAACACCTTTGAACCTTGTCAGGATTTTTGGAGAAGTATTTCTGTACCAGTCTTGGAGCATGAACATCTTCAGAGAAAACCCAGGATCTCTCCTCCGGACCGTAACCCTTCCAGTCGACCAGAAACTGTAAACGTCCATATCGGGAACGTGAGTCCACAATCTCTTTAACTTCAAATTCCTCATTCTGCAAAGAGTGAACTTTAGGAGATTTGGACTGGGTAGTACGGAACTTATTGAGAATCAAAGGCTTCAGTAAAGATGTATGAAAGGCGTTAGGAATTCTCAAAGACGGTGGCAGCTTGACTTTGTATGACACAGGGTTGAGTACCTTTACAATGGGAAATGGACCAATAAACCTGGGAGCAAATTTCTTAGAAGGAACTTTGAACTTGAGATTGCGCGTAGAAATCCAAACTTGGTCTCCCACTTTGTAATTCGGTACAGCTTTACGTTTTCTATCTGCAAAAGATTTATAACGAGCGGAAGTTTTGACCAAGGACTTACGTACACAACTCCAGATGCTAGATAGACGTTGAAGCTCTTGATCTGCCGCTGGGACCTCTAGGGCTGGCAATGGATGAAACTCTGGTACACGAGGATGAAAGCCGAAGTTAATATAAA
Organism: Pseudophryne corroboree; assembly: GCF_028390025.1. NCBI lineage: Eukaryota > Metazoa > Chordata > Amphibia > Anura > Myobatrachidae > Pseudophryne > Pseudophryne corroboree. Next base: position 200,796,205 of record NC_086454.1, read on the forward strand.
AGGGCGTAGATTCTGAAGATGAATGGAAGAGATTATTATGAGCAAATTCTGCCAATGGAAGGTAGTCAACCCAGTCATCCTGTGAGGACGATATATATAGCCGGAGAAATGTTTCAAGGTCTTGGTTGACTCTCTCAGTTTGTCCATCTGTCTGAGGATGATATGCAGAAGAAAAGTTCAACTTGACATTTAAAGATGAACAAAGCGACCTCCAAAACTTGGCCACAAACTGTGTTCCCCGATCAGAGATAATTTCTCGAGGAAGGCCATGCAACTTGAAGATTTCAGAGACGAACAATCTGGCTAGTAAAGGGGCTGATGGTAACCCAGTTAATGAAATGAAATGTGCCATTTTCGAAAATCGATCCACTATCACCCAAATGGTATTTCGCCCTTTTGATGGAGGTAGATCGGTCACGAAATCCATTGAGATATGAGTCCATGGTTGTTTGGGTATGGATAGTGGATGTAGTAGACCTGGTGGAGAACTTCTTGGACTCTTATGTTGGGCACATTTAGGACATGCTGCTATAAACTCTTGGACATCGGCTTTGAGACGTGGCCACCAATAAGACTGTTGAATAAATTTGAGAGTCTTTAGAACCCCAGGATGACCCATGAAGGAAGAGGCGTGAGCCCAGGTAAGCAGCCGTTTTCGAAGACTTGTGGCGACAAAGGTCTTGCCAAGCGGAGGAACTGGAGAGGTTCGAGTCATTAAAAAGGACGTAGGATTCACAATGGCTTGATTCGTGGTAGCATCATTTAATTCAGAAGAAGCAAAGGACCGGGAAAGGGCATCTGCCTTTTTGTTCTGAGACCCTGGACGATAGGTGAGTTTGAAATCAAATCGTGAGAAGAAAAGCGCCCATCGAGCTTGTCGTGGATTCAGACACTGAGCTGACTGCAGATACAGAAGATTCTTATGATCAGTATAAACTGTAATGCGATGTTGAGCTCCTTCTAGAAGGTATTTCCACTCCTCAAATGCCAACTTGATGGCAAGTAACTCTTGCTCACCGATTGCATAATTACGTTCTGCCGGGAGGAACTTACGGGAGAAATATCCACAGGGATGGACCTTTTTATCTTCAAAGACTTGTGACAACACAGCTCCTACTGCTTCTGTAGATGCATCCACCTCTAGTAGAAAGGGACGATTCAAATCAGGCTGTCGAAGAATGGGGGCTGACACAAAGGCTTGCTTTAAATCAGAGAAGGCTTTGATTGCTTCAGAAGACCAGTTCGTAGGATTTGCTCCCTTGCGAGTTAGGGCTGTGATGGGAGCAGCTAACGTAGAATAATTCTTGATGAATCTCCTATAGAAATTCGCAAAGCCAAGAAATCGCTGAATCCCCTTGAGAGTTGAAGGAGTGGACCAATCTCGGATAGCTTGTACCTTACCTGGATCCATACATAGCTCTGATCCAGAAATGATGTAACCAAGGAACGGTATGGAAGATACTTCAAAAGTGCACTTCTCTAACTTACAATAAAGTTGATTTTTCCTCAGACGTGTCAGTACCTCTTTAACTTGGTGACGGTGAGACTTTAGATCCTTAGAGAATATTAGGATATCATCCAGGTACACTACTAGACACTTGTAGAGAAGATCACGAAAAAGTTCATTCACATAGCTTTGAAAAACTGCAGGTGCATTACAAAGGCCAAAGGGCATTACGAGGTATTCGTAATGCCCATCCCGGGTATTAAAAGCAGTCTTCCACTCGTCCCCTGCACGGATGCGGATTAAATTGTAGGCCCCTCGGAGATCCAGTTTTGTAAACACAGTAGCTCCCTTTACCCGGTCAAATAATTCTGGAATTAAGGGTAATGGATACTTGTTTTTCACAGTGATCTCATTGAGTCCACGGTAATCTATGCATGGTCGTAACCCACCGTCCTTCTTCTTAACGAAAAAGAATCCGGCTCCTGCAGGTGAAGAAGATGGTCTGATAAATCCTTTGATTAGATTTTCCTGTATATAGTCAGACATAGCTTGCGTCTCTGGGATGGATAGCGGATAAATTCGTCCCCTAGGAGGGGTTTTGCCTGGAACCAGGACGATTGGGCAGTCCCATTCGCGGTGAGGAGGTAGAGAGTCTGCTGCTTGTTTACTGAAAACATCTGCAAAAGATTGATACACCGGAGGTAGGTCGGGAAGGCTAATTGACCGGAGAGGTACAATTGAGGCTAAACAGTCCTTGGTACAAGATTTACCCCACGAAAGGACTTCCATGGTTTGCCAATTGAGTTGAGGGTTATGTTTCTGCAGCCAAGGTAAACCAAGTATCACATCTTGAGAGGCTTTGGGAATCACGTAGAAGGAGAGGTATTCGGAATGGAGCACACCAACTTTCATCTTGAGACATACGGTTCGATGAGTAATTATACCATCTGGAATTCGACTTCCATCCACTGCTGTAACAGCAACTGCTGCTTCCAGAGGCATGGTTTGAACTTTGGACCGTAAGACAAAGGCTGAGGAGATGAAGTTCTCGGCTGCCCCGGAATCTAGGAGGGCTGAAACTTTCACTGTAGAACTTGGAACTTCTAATTGAATAGACAAGGTCGGCTCTTTCCCAGAACGTGGTTCTAAAGTAACTCCTAGCTTAAGCTCCCTTGAATAAGCTAGGAGCGAGAGTTTTCCAGGCCGGAGTTTGCAGGATTTAACTAAATGTTCGGAGGACCCACAGTACATGCAGAGGTTACCCTGTCGACAATGAAGTCGTTCCTCCTCTGTGAGGCGAGAGCGCCTAATCTGCATAGGTTCTTCTGTTGTTACCGGCGACTGTGATGAAGAATCTTGTCGAGGCCTAGGATGATAACGTGGACTAGATCGCTCTGTCCTGGATTTCTCTAAACATCGCTCTCTGTAGCGTAGATCAAGTTTGTTACAGAGAGAAATCAATTCATCCAGTGTAGTAGGCACATCCCGGATGGTTAAATCATCCTTGATTTTCTCTGAAAGTCCATTCCAAAACGCGGCGATCAGGGCCTCCTCATTCCAATTTAACTCTGAAGACAACGTACGAAACTGAATAATATATTGACTGACAGGACGTAAACCTTGACGCAGACGGAGAATCTCTAAAGATGCTGAGGTGGTTCTGCCTGGTTCGTCAAAGATTCTCCGGAAGGATGATACGAACTCCTTGTAATTAGAGAGGATAGGATCACCTCTTTCCCATAATGGAGATGCCCACTCCAGCGCCTGACCGGAGAGGAGGGCAATAATATATGCAACCTTAGAACGAGCTGATGGGAAACTGGCGGACAACAGTTCAAACTGGATCTCGCATTGATTCAGGAATCCTCTGCAAAGTTTTGGGGTTCCGTCAAACTTACTTGGAGAGGGTAACTGCAAACAGGACGTAGGTAGCGTCTCAGGAGAAACTGTAGTGGTAACTGGGACAACTGGAGTTGGAATCTGGACTAGAGACGTTTTAATAGCTGTTTGAAGAATCTCTAAACGGTCTGCCATAGTTTGCATAAACTGCACTATTTGTGTCTGTATAGACTCCTGGTTTTCCAGACGGGAAAGGATATCTGATGTAGCACCGCCTCCTGCGAATTGGTCACTTGACGGATCCATGTGGCCAGTGCTTACTGTCAGGTCCGGGTGTTTTTGTGAATCCGTTAACCTGGAACCAACCACAGGTGTAGGTGCTGGGGTATGAAGAAAACAGGGAGGACGAAGGAAGTTCCGTTTCATACATTTATTAAAGTAACAATTCAGTAAGGAGTTAAATGACTAGTTGTTAATCATCATAATACTGAAGTATTGCAGGAATGGCAGAAATAATATGCAAGAGAAAACTCAGAAATAAATAAAAGAAATGTTCATGGAAACATATGCAAAAACAAGCTGAAGAATAAATGTTGAATTGTCCAAATATAAACAAGCTTTGGTGCTGAGCTGCAGATTGAGTTTAACTGGTTAATGCTGACATGGAGAATCAACTGTAAGAATTTGCAATGGAGCTTTAAGAGTTAACTGAGAGACTGTGAAGAATTATCCTTGTAATGACAACATAGAAAATAAAAGTACTGAATTGGGTTACTTGCGGGTTCCGGAGATCACTGTGAAACTGTAGTAGATGGCAAGGTGATGAATGGGTTAAATGCAGAGTTGAACAAACGAACAGCTGAGGGAATTGGAATCCTCCAGACTTTGTATGAAAGGCAGACAGACAAGGTAACCTCATGCAGGACACTGGGAATCCAAGTATTTCCAATAGGTGTGCAATTGACTGATAGCACAATGGAGAGCCGGTGAATCTTTGGCAGTGAAGGCTGCAAACGGACCTCTGGGAACGGAGGCGATATCTGGACCACGGGAATCACACAGGAATGCACGGAGAGAGTTCAGAGCTAGAGCACAGCTTTGATACAACAAAGCACTGGCCCAGAGTGACATAATCCCAGCCTACTTAAAGGCAGCACAAGCACGGGATTGGCTTACACCTGCTCACAGGTGTTTTCACAAGTGCTCAGTATTAGCTATTTGGTCTCCAACATGGCCACCTCCTATACAGCAGACACACCGCAGTGCCTTAGGCCATTTGGTCCCCGCACTCACAGTTCCCAGACTCTGCATTACCTGTGCCATTGATCACGCCGTGTCCCCACACGGGCGCACAGCACCGCGAGCAACCGCACTGGCAACGGATGAACCCCAGAACCCGCAAAGGTGAGAGACCGGTTCGTGACATATATGAAACATAAATGAATTGTGTGAATGTAGACACACTTTGGTTAATGCACAAAGTTATAAAAAATATTGGCTAAAATGACCTTCAGGCTGTGTGTATAAGGTGTATATGTAACACAAATGCATTCTGTGCTTAGATTTAGGTCCCATCACCATGATATCTCATTATGGTATACAATTATTCCAAAATACGGAAAAATCCAATATCCAAAATACCTCTGGTCCCAAGCATTTTGGATAAGGGATACTCAACCTATATATATATATATATATATATATATATATATATATATATAATACAGGAAATCCCAATTTCGTGGGAAAAGATAGCACTCTCCAGACTATATATTCAATAAAGTCAAAAAGTTAATTTAATGAAAAAAGTAGTCTCACAGTTCGTATGAAGTATCAAACGATCTCCAATAGTGTCCAACGTTTCGGTCCCTGACGGGGCCTTTTTCAAGGAATAATCACAGTCAGTAGTGGCAGCAGTTCAACTTCTAATCAGCATTGCAGGGAAACTGGAGATTGGGATTTCCTGTATTGTACTATGGGCCCGGTCTCCTTTGTGACTGGATCCTGATAGGCACCCCAGCAGTTGACTTTATTACTGTGAGAGTGCAGGACCTCTTGTATATATATATATATATATATATATATATATATACATACAATGGGGCAAAAAAAGTATTTGAACAGCCACTGATTGTGCAACTTAAAAAGATGAAAGAGGTCTGTAATTTCCATTTTATAAGCATAGTTGCGGCTAGTCTCTGGGACTGCAGGGCAAGGTCTCCCTTGTAAAGCCGTCTGTATACAGCGCTGTGACTTTAACACTTGAGCATTCTACATGTCTTTATACAGACAGCGTTAGTTAAGAAAAAGTGTATATATATATATATATATATATATATATATATACACTGCTCAAAAAATTAAAGGGAACACTAAAATAACACATCCTAGATCTGAATGAATGAAATATTCTTATTAAATACTTTGTTCTTTACATAGTTGAATGTGCTGACAACAAAATCACACAAAAATTATCAATGGAAATCAAATTTATTAACCCATGGAGGTCTGGATTTAGAGTCACACTCAAAATTAAAGTGGAAAAAAACACACTACAGGCTGATCCAACTTTGATGTAATGTCCTTAAAACAAGTCAAAATGAGGCTCAGTAGTGTGTGTGGCCTCCACGTGCCCGTATGACCTCCCTACAATGCTTGGGCATGCTCCCGATGAGGTGGTGGATGGTCTCCTGAGGGATCTCCTCCCAGACCTGGACTAAAGCATCCGCCAACTCCTGGACAGTCTGTGGTGCATCGTTGCGTTGGTGGATGGAGGGAGACATGATGTCCCAGATGTGCTCAATTGGATTCAGGTCTGGGGAACGGGCGGGCCAGTCCATAGCATCAATGCCTTCGTCTTGCAGGAACTGCTGACACACTCCAGTAATGTGAGGTCTAACATTGTCTTGCATTAGGAGGAACCCAGGGCCAACCGCACCAGCATATGGTCTCACAAGGGGTCTGAGGATCTCATCTCGGTACCTAATGGCAGTCAGGCTACCTCTGGCGAGCACGTGGAGGGCTGTGCGGCCCCCCCAAAGAAATGCCACCCCACGCCATTACTGACCCACTGCCAAACTGGTCATGCTGGAGGATGTTGCAGGCAGCAGAACGTTCTCCTTGGCGTCTCCAGACTCTGTCACGTCTGTCACATGTGCTCAGTGAGAACCTGCTTTCATCTGTGAAGAGCACAGGGTGACAGTGGCGAATTTGCCAATCTTGGTGTTCTCTGGCAAATGCCAAACATCCTGCACGATGTTGGGCTGTAAGCACAACCCCCACCTGTGGACGACAGGCCCTCATACCACCCTCATGGAGTCTGTTTCTGAACATTTGAGTAGACACATGCACATTTGTGGCTTGCTGGAGGTCATTTTGCAGGGCTCTGGCAGTGCTCCTCCTCTTCCTCCTTGCACAAAGGCGGAGGTAGCGGTCCTGCTGCTGGGTTATTGCCCTCCTACGGCCTCCTCCACGTCTCCTGAAGCACTGGCCTGTCTCCTGGTAGCGCCTCCATGCTCTGGACACTACGCTGACAGACACAGCAAACCTTCTTGCCACAGCTCGCATTTATGTGCCATCCTGGATGAGCTGCACTACCTGAGCCACTTGTGTGGGTTGTAGACTCCGTCTCATGCTACCACTAGAGTGAAAGCACCACCAGCTTTCAAAAGTTACCAAAACATCAGCCAGAAAGCATAGGAGCTGAGAAGTGGTCTGTGGTCACCACCTGCAGAACAACTCCTTTATTGGGGGTGTCTTGCTAATTGCCTATAATTCCCACCTGTTGTCTATTCCATTTGCACAACAGCATGTGAAATTGATTGTCAATCAGTGTTGCTTCCTAAGTGGACAGTTTGATTTCACAGAAGTGTGATTGACTTGGAGTTACATTGTGTTGTTTAAGTGTTCCCTTTATTTTTTTGAGCAGTGTATATTTGTAAATGTTAATCATGTCCCCTCTTAATCTCCTTTTTTCCAGTGTAAACATGCCTAGCCTAGCAAGCCTTTCCTCATATTCTAGAGTCTCCATCCCCTTTATCAATTTGGTCGCCCCGTCTCTGAATCTTTTCTAGTTCCAGGATATCCTTTTTGTAGTGTGGTGCCCATAATTGTGCACCGTATTCGAGATGTGGCCTCACTAGTGATTTATATAATTGGAGTATAACACTCTCATCCCTTGTATCAATTTCTCAATTAATGCATACTAATACCTTGTCTGCCTTTTTTGCTGCATTCCTACTTTAGGTACTACTGTTAAGTTTGTTATCTACATGAACATCTAAATCTTTTTACAGTACAGAATCCCCTAGTTTCTCCTCATTTAGTATATAGGTAGTGTTCTTGTTATTGCTACCGAAGTGCATTACCTTACATTTGTCTATATCAGCGGTGGCCAACCTGTGGCTCTTGAGCCACATGTGGCTCTTTCTTTATTCAAATGTGGCTCCCAACACCCTAAATCATATGACAACAGATACAGAAACCGCTGCACTCCAGCCAGACACGCAGCAGCACTACAGGGACTGAAAACTGAAGGAGTCAGATACTAGAGGCGAGACACCCACAAGCAAATAAAGGACACATTAGGGACTGCTGCAATGGCACAAGTTTATTGGGGGGCTGTAGTGATACATGAGGGTGGGCTAGAGTGACACATGGCAGAGCTGGCTGGAGAGACACAGGAGGGTCCTGGCAGGAGTGACGTGGGAGGGTGCTGGAAATAGTGACACATGGGAGATATGGTTGGAGTGACATAATATAGGAGGGTGGTAGAAGGAGTGACACATGGGAGAGCTGGCTGGAGTGACATAGGAGGGTGTTGGCTGGAGTGACACATGGGGGAGCTGAAGTTTATTATGTGAATCTGCCCTTTTCAGTTATTTTTTGTGAAAGTGGCTTTTTCAATGAATCTGGCCTTAAAATTTTTATTTTATGTCGTTCTGGCTTTTTCAATGTTTTTCATACCAGGGGTGTGGTCTAGCAGGCACAAGGCCACATTCCATTTTTGCATGCACGCCATCGGCTCGATGTCGGCTCTTTGACGTACCTAACAAGGTTTTTTGGCTCTTTGTCACTGACTGTTTGGCCACCCCTGGTCTATATTGAACCTCATTCTCCATTTTGAAGCCCATGCTTCCAGTTTAAATAAGTCGTTCTGAAGAGACTCAGCATCCTCCACCAAAGTTATAACCATACACAATTTGGTATTGTCTGCAAACATTGACACTGTTCTCTTTATATCTGCTTCTAGATCATTTATGAAAATGTTGAACAATAGTGGTCCAAGTACAGACCCCTGTGGCACACCACTGAGTACCCCAGTCCATTTTGAAAAAGTTCCATTTACCACCACTCACTGCTCCCTTTTATCCAACCAATTTCTCACCCAAGTGCATAATGTGTTCACTAGCTCAAATTCTCTCTTGGATCTGTATAGGAGATACATGTTTTGGATCTGTATTGGTTTTGTCAAAACCTCCCTTGCGAGTTTTGGTTATGGATCTTTATTTTTATTTAGAAAAATCATAAAATTAGTAGTGATGAGCAGGTTCGGATCCTCGGGATCTGAACCCCCCCGAACTTCAACCATTTTACACAGGTCCGAGGCAGACTCGGATCCTCCCGCCTTGCTCGGTAAACCCGAGCGCACCCGAACGTCATCATCCCGCGGTCGGATTCTCGCGAGATTCGTATTCTATATAAGGAGCCGCGCGTTGCCACCATTTTTCACTCGTGCATTGGAGATGATCGTGAGAGGACGTGGCTGGCGTCCTCTCAGTTTCTATGTTCAGTGGGCTGCAAATTGTGCTGCAAATATCTGTGCTCAGTGTGCTGCAAATATCTGTGCTCAGTGTGCTGCAAGTGCAAATATCTACGTTCTCTGCCTGAAAACGCTCCATATCTGACTGTGCTCAGTGTGCTGCAAATATCTGTGCTCAGTGTGCTAATTGCTTTATTGTGGGGACTGGGGACCAGCAGTATTATATAGTAGGAGGACAGTGCAGAGTTTTGCTGACCAGTGACCAGTGACACTGACCACCAGTATTATACGTTCTCTGCCTGAAAAACGCTCCATATCTGTGCTGCATTGTAGTATATAGTAGGAGGACAGTGCAGAATTTTGCTGACCACCAGTATAACTATATATATAGCAGTACGGTACAGTAGTCCACTGCTCTACCTACCTCTGTGTCGTCAAGTATACTATCCGTCCATACCTGTGGTGCATTTCAGTTTTGCACAGTTTGCTGACCACCAGTATATACTATACAGCAGTACGGTACAGAAGGCCACTGCTCTACCTACCTCTGTGTCGTCAAGTATACTATCCATCCATACCTGTGGTGCATTTCAGTTTTGCACAGTTTGCTGACCACCAGTATACTATATAGCAGTACGGTACAGTAGTCCACTGCTCTACCTACCTCTGTGTCGTCAAGTATTCTATCCATCCATACCTGTGATGCATTTCAGTTTTGCACAGTTTGCTGACCACCAGTATATACTATATAGCAGTACGGTACAGAAGGCCACTGCTCTACCTACCTCTGTGTCGTCAAGTATACTATCCATCCATACCTGTGGTGCATTTCAGTTTTGCACAGTTTGCTGACCACCAGTATATACTATATAGCAGTACGGTACAGTAGTCCACTGCTCTACCTACCTCTGTGTCGTCAAGTATTCTATTCATCCATACCTGTGGTGCATTTCAGTTTTGCACAGTTTGCTGACCACCAGTATATACTATATAGCAGTACGGTAAAGAAGGCCACTGCTCTACCTACCTCTGTGTCGTCAAGTATACTATCCATCCATACCTGTGATGCATTTCAGTTTTGCACAGTTTGCTGACCACCAGTACATAATATATAGCAGTACGGTACAGTAGGCCACTGCTCTACCTACCTCTGTGTCGTCAAGTATACTATCCATCCATACCTGTGGTGCATTTCAATTTTGCACAGTTAGCTGACCACCAGTATATAATATATAGCAGTACGGTACAGTAGGCCACTGCTCTACCTACCTCTGTGTCGTCAAGTATACTATCCATCCATACCTGTGGTGCATTTCAGTTTTGCACTGTTTGCTGACCACCAGTATATAATCTATAGCAGTACGGTACAGTAGGCCACTGCTCTACCTACCTCTGTGTCGTCAAGTATACTATCCATCCATACCTGTGGTGCATTTCAGTTTTGCACAGTTTGCTGACCACCAGTATATACTATATAGCAGTACGGTACAGTAGGACACTGCTCTACCTACCTCTGTGTCGTCAAGTATACTATCCATCCATACCTGTGGTGCATTTCAGTTTTGCCCAGTTTGCTGACCAACAGTATATACTATATAGCAGTACGGTACAGAAGGCCACTGCTCTACCTACCTCTGTGTCGTCAAGTATACTATCCATCCATACCTGTGGTGCATTTCAGTTGTGCGCAGTATATATAGTAGTAGGCCATTGCTATTGATATATTACTGGCATATAATTCCACACATTAAAAAATGGAGAACAAAAATGTGGAGGGTAAAATAGGGAAATATCAATATCCACTTCCACCTCGTGCTGAAGCTGCTGCCACTAGTCATGGCCGAGACGATGAAATGCCATCAACGTCGTCTGCCAAGGCCGATGCCCAATGTCATAGTAGAGAGCATGTAAAATCCAAAAAAATAAAGCTCAGTAAAATGACCCAAAAATCTAATTCAAAATCGTCTAAGGAGAAGCGTAAACTTGCCAATGTGCCATTTATGACACATAGAAACATAGAAACATAGAAACATAGAATTTGTCGGCAGATAAGAACCACTTGGCCCATCTAGTCTGCCCTTTTTTTTTTTTACATTATTTTTATCTCTAACCTTATTTGATCCTTATTTCTTTGTAAGGATATCCTTATGTCTATCCCATGCATGTTTAAATTGCTCTACTGTCTTAGCCTCTACCACCTCTGATAGGAGGCTATTCCACTTGTCCACTACCCTTTCTGTGAAATAATTTTTCCGCAAATTTCCCCTGAACCTCCCCCCCTCCAGCCTCAGTGCATGTCCTCGTGTCCTATTGCTTCTCTTCATTTGGAGAATGTTTCCCTCCTGGACTTTGTTAAAACCCTTGATATATTTGAAAGTTTCTATCATGTCCCCCATTTCCCTTCTCTGCTCCAAACTATACATATTGAGATTTCTTAGTCTTTCTGGGTATGTTTTGTGATGTAGGCCATGCACCATTTTAGTTGCCCTCCTTTGTACAGTTTCTAATGTATTAATATCCTTTTGAAGATATGGCCTCCAGAACTGAATACAGTATTCTTGATGAGTCCGTACCAATGACCTATACAGTGGCATTATTACTTCTTTCTTTCTGCTGCTGATTCCTCTCCCAATGCAGCCAAGCATCTGACTAGCCTTCCTCATTGCCTTGTTACATTGCTTACCTGCCTTTAAGTCATCTGAAATAGTGACTCCTAGATCCCTTTCCTCCTCAGTAGTTTCCAGTATAGTGCCATTAATACTATATTTAGCTTTAGGATTTTTGAGACCCAAGTGCATGATTTTGCATTTTTTGGCATTAAACTGTAATTGCCAGACTCTTGACCATTCCTCTAGTCTACCTAGATCCTCAATCATTTGTTTTACCCCACCTGGTGTGTCCACCCAGTTGCATACCTTTGTGTCATCAGCAAAAAGGCATGCTTTCCCTTTAATGCCATTTGCAATGTCACCAATAAAGATATTAAAAAGCACTGGTCCAAGTACAGATCCCTGGGGTACTCCACTGGTAACATTTCCCTCCTGTGAATGCACTCCATTTACCACAACTCTCTGTTTTCTATCCTTCAACCAAGATCTTATCCATTCAATAATCCTAATATCCAATCCCAAACTTTCAAGTTTATTTAGCAGTCTGCGATGTGGAACAGTGTCAAAAGCCTTACTAAAGTCTAGATAAGCTATATCCATGGCTCCACCTTTATCCATCACTTTAGTCACACAGTCAAAAAAGTCAATAAGATTTGTTTGACATGATCTCCCCCCAGTGAATCCATGCTGTTTGGGATCCTGTAAATTGCCGGATTTGAGATAATCTACAACTCTTTCTTTTAAGAGTGTTTCCATCAATTTCCCTACTACTGATGTAAGACTCACTGGTCTGTAGTTGTTTGCCTCTTCCTTGCTTCCACTTTTGTGCAGTGGGACTACGTTTGCTCTTTTCCAGTCCTCGGAGTGGCAAGGGACGGCTGAGGGCCTGGCCTATGTTCAAGGCTAGTGGTTCAGCTTCACATGAGGATGGAAGCACTCATCCTCCTGCTAGAAAACTTAAAAGAGTTGAGATGGCAAAAGCACAGCAAAGAACTGTGCGTTCTTCTAAATCACAAATCCCCAAGGAGAGTCCAATTGTGCTGGTTGCGATTCCTGCACCTCTTTTTTCTTTCATTTTTCTTTGCATCATGTGCTGTTTGGGGACTATTTTTGGAAGTGCCATCCTGTCTGACACTGCAGTGCCACTCCTAGATGGGCCAGGTGTTTGTGTCGGCCACTTGGGTCGCATAGTTTAGTCACACAGCTACCTCATTGCGCCTCTTTTTTTCTTTGCATCATGTGCTGTTTGGGGACTATTTTTTTGAAGTGCCATCCTGTCTGACACTGCAGTGCCACTCCTAGATGGGCCAGGTGTTTGTGTCGGCCACTTGGGTCGCTTAGCTTAGTCACACAGCTACCTTATTGCGCCTCTTTTTTTCTTTGCATCATGTGCTGTTTGGGGACTATTTTTTTGAAGTGCCATCCTGTCTGACACTGCAGTGCCACTCCTCGATGGGCCAGGTGTTTGTGTCGGCCACTTGGGTCACTTAGCTTAGCCATCCAGCGACCTTGGTGCACCTCTTTTTTTCTTTGCATCATGTGCTGTTTGGGGACTATTTTTTAATTCTGCCATCCTGTCTGCCACTGCAGTGCCACTCCTAGATGGGCCAGGTGTTTGTGTCGGCCACTTGGGTCGCTTAGCTTAGTCACACAGCTACCTCATTGCGCCTCTTTTTTTCTTTGCATCATGTGCTGTTTGGGGACTATTTTTTTAATCTGCCATCCTGTCTGACACTGCAGTGCCACTCCTAGATGGGCCAGGTGTTTGTGTCGGCCACTTGGGTCACTTAGCTTAACCATCCAGCGACCTTGGTGCACCTCTTTTTTTCTTTGCATCATGTGCTGTTTGGGGAGTATTTTTTAATTCTGCCATCCTGTCTGCCACTGCAGTGCCACTCCTAGATGGGCCAGGTGTTTGTGTCGGCCACTTGGGTCGCTTAGCTTAGTCACACAGCTACCTCATTGCGCCTCTTTTTTTCTTTGCATCATGTGCTGTTTGGGGACTATTTTTTTAATCTGCCATCCTGTCTGACACTGCAGTGCCACTCCTAGATGGGCCAAGTGTTTGTGTCGGCCACTTGGGTCGCTTAGCTTAGTCATCCAGCAACCTCGGTGCAAATTTTAGGACTAAAAATAATATTGTGAGGTGTGAGGTGTTCAGAATAGACTGAAAATGAGTGGAAATTATGGTTATTGAGGTTAATAATACTATGGGATCAAAATGACCCCCAAATTCTATGATTTAAGCTGTTTTTGAGGGGTTTTTGAAAAAAAAACCCGAATCCAAAACACACCCGAATCCGACAAAAAATTTTCAGGGAGGTTTTGCCAAAACGCTTCCGAATCCAAAACACGGCCGCGGAACCGAATCCAAAACCAAAACCCGAAAAATTTCCGGTGCACATCACAAAAAATTAGCTAAAATTACAGAATGTTGGCCTGTTTTTGTTCCTACAGTGTTATTAACCTCAATAACATTTATTTCCAGTCAGTTCCTCTCTATTCTGACCATTTCACAACTCACAATATTAATTTCATTCAGTTCAAGCCAAAAGTTTTCATCAAGCTACCTTAGTTGACTAAGGGCCTAATTCAGACCTGATGGCTGCTGTGTGTTTTCGCACTGCAGCCGATCAGGTCTGAAATGCGCATGCGCCAGCGCCGCAGTGCGCCAGTGCATGCCAGACAGCCGATGGCCATCTCAGCCCTGCGATCGCCTCTGCCTAATTGACAGGCAGAGACATTCGCTGGGCGGGATGGGGTGGGCCTGCGTTTTGGGGGCGTGGCCCGTCACCGCTGTGACCCAGACAGCAACGGGTAGCTCCCTTCCAGCACGCAGGAGCTGCACAGGTAGGGAGCTACTCGTCAAGTACAAAAGCCTCTTTTGTACTTGTGCAGGAGGAAGGGGTAGGGCCAGATATAGCCGGACTAACCCTGTGCTGGGTGTCCCCCCGCATGTCTGATTAACTGATCGTAGCCATGCAAAATTTTGCACAGCTATGATCAGGCCTGAGTTAGGCCCTAAGCTCCTTTGCTTTAGTGGACCTGGTGCTGCAATACATATTAGCTGTGGACCTCCTCTGGGACATTGCTAAACAAGGTGAAATACAGGAGTGACTTCACATTCACAGCCACGGACGGCTGTTTGATCCGGGCATTCTAGCTGCATGGAGACTATACAGCAAGCCTTGGCATGCCTTTTGTGTCTTCTATAGGAGAAAACTGAACTGATGGTAGCTGTGGGCAGCTCCTTCCCTCACTACACTTCAGAGAGCTTGAAGCATCTCTCTGTAAGCTTGCTGGAAGTGGTTTCTATACACTTATTAATGACATTATATGTGTAACTGTGCCACAGCGATTGCAAATTACATTTAACCCACCCCATTCCCAAGAGTGGGGAGAAGAAAAAGTGCTTATATATTCATATTTTTAAATACCGGTTAATTAGAGGATATTTGTCCCTTTGAGATATAGGCCCTACACACTGGCCGATTTTCTGAAAGATATGAACGATCTCGTTCATAAATGAACGAGAACTCGTTCATATCTTTCAGTGTGGAGACTCCAGCGATGAACGATGCGATAGGCCCTAACACAAGTTGTTATCTGGTACGGACCTTTCCATTTGTTGTATTTGCAATACACTATTAACAAAATTACTGCACCATAAGGCGCTTGTTCTTCTCTCCTAGTACTATAGAATTTCCAATGACTGAATATACCCGGGTCATTTACTGAGGAACTGAGCTGCCGCCAGGAATTCTGGAGTGTGCCCATAGGATTTAGATGATCCTACCATTTTGCTGAGGACAGTGACATTTTTAAGACTTTTCAGACTGCTAATGACTGACCCTTAGAGGGGATTCCCGATTGTTGGATAAGCGCACTGATCTATAAAAACATTTGTTCATATATGTATATATATATATATATAAGCACTCATCCCGACATCTATTTAATAATAATTATTTAGTTGGTGTACGGGTCTTACTACATGATAAGTTTATGCACAGACGGTATTAAAAGGGTTAAGGTGAACACACAGATGGGTTTTATGACAAAAGATATTTTTTATTAATTGTATTTTGTATTTATTGTATTCATTTAATGGATGATAGCGGTGCAGCTAAGCATCAGGTGTCATCGGTTTTATATATGTACTTGAAGCATGTTTTTGATAAGATATTATATTAAGGGTTAAGTGTTCACTCTTTCTCCTTCCCCTCCAGCGTTGCCATGGTCACGCGGCCCACAACGATACGTCACTTACGGTATAGACGAAGCATGCAGAACACTGGACAGGAAGTGCGGCGGCGTGTCTGCGGTGGACGCTGGCGGGGACATCAGAAAGAGGAGGGGGGTAAGTGTGTATTTATTGCTCACCATTGTCACTGTGTGTTTGTCCTGAAGACGGGGAGGTGGTCCCCGAAACGTTGACCTCACTAATACAGTTTTTTCACTGCTTTCAAAGACTCCGAGTGCCGCCTCTGATTTTGATTGTTGGTACATGTCAGGGAGAGGATCCCTGGGGAGGGCACCGGAGCGAGATACACCCTGAGGGGGAGGACTGGAGTGCCGGAGGCCATTTGCGGTATACAATTAGCCCTTGCACGCCATGCAGGCGTAAAGGACTACTCAGGGCACCCGGTAATTGTTTGATTGGTACATGACCACCCTGCTTCATCAGGTCTGATTTTACCAGCACGAGCACTTTATATACACAGATTTGTGCACAATATAATTGCACCAGCACTATTGCACTTTGGAAATTGACAAGATGGCTATGGCTGCACAAGAAAGCGGAGACTTTACTTCATTCCTGCTCCACTGTGACACGTATGACAAACTGAGCTTCTCGGATATAGAAGCAGAGAGAATTTTACATAAGGAACCAGCATTCACAGAGTCGGTCATACCCTCTGGGGAAGACATCCAGCGAGAATTGTTCCGGTTAAAAAAACGTGAATTGGATTACCTCTACCACAGTAGGACGTTGTCTGATTACTATAGAGCGAAACAGCTACCGAGGGGCTTCAGAGTCCACAATATTCCCACCATCGGACGATACAGCATGGAATTTTGTAAGAAATGGATTGCTGTACTAAACAAATGTTCAATGGACTTGGTACTCCTAGTGATAGAGGAATCCACTAAAGAGCTGGAGCGTACCAGAGAGACTATAGGTAAATTTGAACTTGAACACGTCACAGTCTTATCCCTGGAACAATCCAAAACCTGGATGACAAAACTCAATGAGCAAGTGGAGCAGTACAAATATAACCTCTTGAAATTTAAAAAAGAGAAACTGAGAAAAGTCCAGATGGATTATACGCAGCACCGGGTATACACCTGGTTGGGCAATACCAAAACGGAGAACATCAGGAGGAGGCCCACCCGCAACCCGGGATTTAGAAGTGGAGGCAGGCAAGGTTATACCTCAGCCAGTGATTCAGAGGAAGCTAACACATCCTCAGCCATTTCCTCAAACGAGAGGACCCCTTTAGGGGTAAAGACCCGAGCAGAGATGGCGGCTCGGGGAGGAAAAGGAGGCAAACGCGGCGGGGAGGACAAAGCCAAAGACAAAGGCAAGACCAAAACCACCAAGGGGAAGACACGCTAATTTTTAACCTGTCCACAACCCCCCTCACACCCGCAGAGGTGAGTGTACTTAACAAAGGGTTGTCCTATGTCCCCACAAACTTTGGCGACGATTTTGGATGGACGGTGGATACATACAAGTTACATCGCACTTTAAAGATTAAGGAACATTTTAGTAAAATACCCCCTAGTAAAGATAAGGCAATATTACCATCAAGAATCCAGAGCTTGGGGCCTAAGTCACGGTTCGACCCTGTCTCCCAAAACTCCTCCCTAAAAACTTTTCACAGGATGCTGGAAACAGCAGGAAGGGACAACACTCCTCAGAAACATCATAATCTTCTAAAAGAGGAACGTACTGCTTTGAAAGAACTAAGTAATCGTAAAGACATCGTTATCCGCAATGCGGACAAGGGAGGGGCCGTAGTTGTGCAGGACATTACAGATTACAAGACAGAATGTCTTCGACTACTGAATGATCGGGACACTTACTGTAGACTGAGTTCTGATCCATCACAGGAATACAGAACACAGTTAGGGATATTGATAAAGGAAGCGCAGGATGAGGGTGTGATAGCAGCAGATGTTGGTAGGAAGCTGTGCCCAGAATATCCAGTAACGCCCATATTTTACACAATCCCTAAGATACACAAGAACACACAGAGGCCTCCGGGAAGACCGATCATATCGGCCCAGGGGTCTCTGTGCGAGCCAGCTGCAGTGTACCTGGATACCTACCTGCAGCCCTGCATCCAGAATACGGTCTCCCATTTAAAAGATTCTAGTATGCTACTCAGAAAGTTTTTGTCCATCAAGGGGGTACCAACAGATGTTATACTGGCTACCTTAGATGTCACAAGCCTCTACACGTGCATACCTCATGCACAGGGTCTACAGGCTGTGAGACAGCTGATAACAGGCAATAGACATTATGAAGGACCAGATGTAGATTTTTTCATCTCGCTGTTAGAATTTACGTTAACCCATCATTTTTTTATCTTTGACGGGGTATATTATAGAGATGAGCGGGTTCGGTTCCTCGGAATCCGAACCCGCCCGAACTTCAGTTTTTTTTACACGGGGCCGAGCGACTCGGATCTTCCCGCCTTGCTCGGTTAACCCGAGCGCGCCCGAACGTCATCATCCCGCTGTCGGATTCTCGCGAGGCTCGGATTCTATCGCGAGACTCGGATTCTATATAAGGAGCCGCGCGTCGCCGCCATTTTCACACGTGCATTGAGATTGATAGGGAGAGGACGTGGCTGGCGTCCTCTCCGTTTAGAGTGACTAGAGTACTAGAGAGAGACACAAATTTTGGGGAGCATATAGGAGGAGTACTACTTGCTGCTGATAGTGTGACCAGTGACCAGTGCCACCAGTTTAATTAATCCGTTCTCTGCCTGAAAAAAAACGATACACAGTGTGACACAGTCACACATACCATATCTGTGCTCAGCACAGTGTGCTGCATCATATACTGTATATCATTATCTGACTGCACTTAAGTACAGTGCACACTTTTGCTGCCAGAGTGCCACTGCCAGTGTGACTGACCAGTGACCACTGACCACCAGTATTGTGATTGTCTGCTGACCACCAGTATATTGTGATTGTCTGCCTGAAAAAGTTAAACACTCGTCGTGTGGTGTTTTTATAAACGCATTCTGCAGACAGTGTCCAGCAGGTCCGTCATTACATAATATATACCTGTCCAGCTGCAGTACTAGTGTGATATATATATATATTTTAATTTTATCTCATTATCATCCAGTCTATATTAGCAGCAGACACAGTACGGTAGTCCACGGCTGTAGCTACCTCTGTGTCGGCAGTCGCTCGTCCATCCATAATTGTATACCACCTACCCGTGGTTTTTTTTTTTTATCTTCTTGATACTAGTAGCTTACTTTAGGAGTCTGCAGTGCTGAGTCTGACAGACAGTGTCCAGCAGGTCCGTCATTACATAATATATATACCTGTCCGGCTGCAGTACTAGTGTGATATATATATATATTTTAATTTTATCTCATTATCATCCAGTCTATATTAGCAGCAGACACAGTACGGTAGTCCACGGCTGTAGCTACCTCTGTGTCGGCAGTCGCTCGTCCATCCATAATTGTATACCACCTACCCGTGGTTTTTTTTTTTCTATCTTCTTGATACTAGTAGCTTACTTTAGGAGTCTGCAGTGCTGAGTCTGACAGACAGTGTCCAGCAGGTCCGTCATTACATAATATATATACCTGTCCGGCTGCAGTACTAGTGTGATATATATATATATATATTTTTTAATTTTATCTCATTATCATCCAGTCTATATTAGCAGCAGACACAGTACGGTAGTCCACGGCTGTAGCTACCTCTGTGTCGGCAGTCGCTCGTCCATCCATAATTGTATACCACCTACCCGTGGTTTTTTTTTTTCTATCTTCTTGATACTAGTAGCTTACTTTAGGAGTCTGCAGTGCTGAGTCTGACAGACAGTGTCCAGCAGGTCCGTCATTACATAATATATACCTGTCCGGCTGCAGTACTAGTGTGATATATATATATATATTTTAATTTTATCTCATTATCATCCAGTCTATATTAGCAGCAGACACAGTACGGTAGTCCACGGCTGTAGCTACCTCTGTGTCGGCAGTCGCTCGTCCATCCATAATTGTATACCACCTACCCGTGTTTTTTTTTTTTTCTATCTTCTTGATACTAGTAGCTTACTTTAGGAGTCTGCAGTGCTGAGTCTGACAGACAGTGTCCAGCAGGTCCGTCATTACATAATATATATACCTGTCCGGCTGCAGTACTAGTGTGATATATATATATATTTTAATTTTATCTCATTATCATCCAGTCTATATTAGCAGCAGACACAGTACGGTAGTCCACGGCTGTAGCTACCTCTGTGTCGGCAGTCGCTCGTCCATCCATAAGTATACTAGTATCCATCCATCTCCATTGTTTACCTGAGGTGCCTTTTAGTTGTGCCTATTAAAATATGGAGAACAAAAATGTTGAGGTTCCAAAATTAGGGAAAGATCAAGATCCACTTCCACCTCGTGCTGAAGCTGCTGCCACTAGTCATGGCCGAGACGATGAAATGCCAGCAACGTCGTCTGCCAAGGCCGATGCCCAATGTCATAGTACAGAGCATGTAAAATCCAAAACACCAAATATCAGTAAAAAAAGGACTCAAAAATCTAAAATAAAATTGTCGGAGGAGAAGCGTAAACTTGCCAATATGCCATTTACCACACGGAGTGGCAAGGAACGGCTGAGGCCCTGGCCTATGTTCATGGCTAGTGGCTCAGCTTCACATGAGGATGGAAGCACTCAGCCTCTCGCTAGAAAAATGAAAAGACTCAAGCTGGCAAAAGCACCGCAAAGAACTGTGCGTTCTTCGAAATCCCAAACCCACAAGGAGAGTCCAATTGTGTCGGTTGCGATGCCTGACCTTCCCAACACTGGACGTGAAGAGCATGCGCCTTCCACCATTTGCACGCCCCCTGCAAGTGCTGGAAGGAGCACCCGCAGTCCAGTTCCTGATAGATTGAAGATGTCAGTGTTGAAGTACACCAGGATGAGGAGGATATGGGTGTTGCTGGCGCTGGGGAGGAAATTGACAAGGAGGATTCTGATGGTGAGGTGGTTTGTTTAAGTCAGGCACCCGGGGAGACACCTGTTGTCCGTGGGAGGAATATGGCCATTGACATGCCTGGTGAAAATACCAAAAAAATCAGCTCTTCGGTGTGGAAGTATTTCACCAGAAATGCGGACAACATTTGTCAAGCCGTGTGTTGCCTTTGTCAAGCTGTAATATGTAGGGGTAAGGACGTTAACCACCTCGGAACATCCTCCCTTATACGTCACCTGCAGCGCATTCATAATAAGTCAGTGACAAGTTCAAAAACTTTGGGCGACAGCGGAAGCAGTCCACTGACCAGTAAATCCCTTCCTCTTGTAACCAAGCTCACGCAAACCACCCCACCAACTCCCTCAGTGTCAATTTCCTCCTTCCCGAGGAATGCCAATAGTCCTGCAGGCCATGTCACTGGCAATTCTGACGAGTCCTCTCCTGGCTGGGATTCCTCCGATGCATCCTTGCGTGTAACGCCTACTGCTGCTGGCGCTGCTGTTGTTGATGCTGGGAGTCGATGGTCATCCCAGAGGGGAAGTCGTAAGCCCTCTTTTAGTACTGCCACCAAGCAATTGACTGTCCAACAGTCCTTTGCGAGGAAGATGAAATATCACAGCAGTCATCCTGTTGCAAAGCGGATAACTGAGGCCTTGACAACTATGTTGGTGTTAGACGTGCGTCCGGTATCCGCCGTTAGTTCACAGGGAACTAGACAATTTCTTGAGGTAGTGTGCCCCCGTTACCAAATACCATCTAGGTTCCACTTCTCTAGGCAGGCGATACCGAGAATGTACACGGACGTCAGAAAAAGACTCACCAGTGTCCTAAAAAATGCAGTTGTACCCAATGTCCACTTAACCACGGACATGTGGACAAGTGGAGCAGGGCAGGGTCAGGACTATATGACTGTGACAGCCCACTGGGTAGATGTATGGACTCACGCCGCAAGAACAGCAGCGGCGGCACCAGTAGCAGCATCTCGCAAACGCCAACTCTTTCCTAGGCAGGCTACGCTTTGTATCACCGGTTTCCAGAATACGCACACAGCTGAAAACCTCTTACGGCAACTGAGGAAGATCATCGCGGAATGGCTTACCCCAATTGGACTCTCCTGTGGATTTGTGGCATCGGACAACGCCAGCAATATTGTGTGTGCATTAAATATGGGCAAATTCCAGCACGTCCCATGTTTTGCACATACCTTGAATTTGGTGGTGCAGAATTTTTAAAAAAACGACAGGGGCGTGCCAGAGATGCTGTCGGTGGCCAGAAGAATTGCGGGACACTTTCGGCGTACAGGCACCACGTACAGAAGACTGGAGCAACACCAAAAACGCCTGAACCTGCCCTGCCATCATCTGAAGCAAGAAGTGGTAACGAGGTGGAATTCAACCCTATATATGCTTCAGAGGTTGGAGGAGCAGCAAAAGGCCATTCAAGCCTATACAATTGAGCACGATATAGGAGGTGGAATGCACCTGTCTCAAGCGCAGTGGAGAATGATTTCAACGTTGTGCAAGGTTCTGCTGCCCTTTGAACTTGCCACACGTGAAGTCAGTTCAGACACTGCCAGCCTGAGTCAGGTCATTCCCCTCATCAGGCTTTTGCAGAAGAAGCTGGAGACATTGAAGGAGGAGCTAACACGGAGCGATTCCGCTAGGCATGTGGGACTTGTGGATGGAGCCCTTAATTCGCTTAACAAGGATTCACGGGTGGTCAATCTGTTGAAATCAGAGCACTACATTTTGGCCACCGTGCTCGATCCTAGATTTAAAACCTACCTTGGATCTCTCTTTCCGGCAGACACAAGTCTGCTGGGGTTCAAAGACCTGCTGGTGAGAAAATTGTCAAGTCAAGCGGAACGCGACCTGTCAACATCTCCTCCTTCACATTCTCTTGCAACTGGGGGTGCGAGGAAAAGGCTCAGAATTCCGAGCCCACCCGCTGGCGGTGATGCAGGGCAGTCTGGAGCGACTGCTGATGCTGACATCTGGTCCGGACTGAAGGACCTGACAACGATTACGGACATGTCGTCTACTATCACTGCATATGATTCTCTCCCCATTGAAAGAATGGTGGAGGATTATATGAGTGACCGCATCCAAGTAGGCACGTCAGACAGTCCGTACTTATACTGGCAGGAAAAAGAGGCAGTTTGGAGGCCCTTGCACAAACTGGCTTTATTCTACCTAAGTTGCCCTCCCACAAGTGTGTACTCCGAAAGAGTGTTTAGTGCCGCCGCTCACCTTGTCAGCAATCGGCGTACGAGGTTACTTCCAGAAAATGTGGAGAAGATGATGTTCATTAAAATTGACCAGCAGCAATTGCCTCCACAAAGTACACAGGGAGCTGAGATGGTGGATTCCAGTGGGGACGAATTGATAATCTGTGAGGAGGGGGATGTACACGGTGATATATCGGAGGATGATGATGAGGTGGACATCTTGCCTCTGTAGAGCCAGTTTGTGCAAGGAGAGATTAATTGCTTCTTTTTTGGTGGGGGTCCAAACCAACCCGTCATTTCAGTCACAGTCGTGTGGCAGACCCTGTCACTGAAATGATGGGTTGGTTAAAGTGTGCATGTCCTGTTTATACAACATAAGGGTGGGTGGGAGGGCCCAAGGACAATTCCATCTTGCACCTCTTTTTTCTTTCATTTTTCTTTGCGTCATGTGCTGTTTGGGGAGTATTTTTTTGAAGGGCCATCCTGCGTGACACTGCAGTGCCACTCCTAGATGGGCCAGGTGTTTGTGTCGGCCACTAGGGTCGCTTAGCTTACTCACACAGCTACCTCATTGCGCCTCTTTTTTTCTTTGCGTCATGTGCTGTTTGGGGAGTGTTTTTTGGAAGGGCCATCCTGCGTGACACTGCAGTGCCACTCCTAGATGGGCCAGGTGTTTGTGTCGGCCACTAGGGTCGCTTAGCTTACTCGCACAGCTACCTCATTGCGCCTCTTTTTTTCTTTGCGTCATGTGCTGTTTGGGGAGTGTTTTTTGGAAGGGCCATCCTGCGTGACACTGCAGTGCCACTCCTAGATGGGCCAGGTGTTTGTGTCGGCCACTAGGGTCGCTTAGCTTACTCACACAGCTACCTCATTGCGCCTCTTTTTTTCTTTGCGTCATGTGCTGTTTGGGGAGTGTTTTTTGGAAGGGCCATCCTGCGTGACACTGCAGTGCCACTCCTAGATGGGCCAGGTGTTTGTGTCGGCCACTAGGGTCGCTTATCTTACTCACACAGCTACCTCATTGCGCCTCTTTTTTTCTTTGCGTCATGTGCTGTTTGGGGAGTGTTTTTTGGAAGGGCCATCCTGCGTGACACTGCAGTGCCACTCCTAGATGGGCCAGGTGTTTGTGTCGGCCACTAGGGTCGCTTAGCTTACTCACACAGCTACCTCATTGCGCCTCTTTTTTTCTTTGCGTCATGTGCTGTTTGGGGAGTGTTTTTTGGAAGGGCCATCCTGCGTGACACTGCAGTGCCACTCCTAGATGGGCCAGGTGTTTGTGTCGGCCACTAGGGTCGCTTAGCTTACTCACACAGCTACCTCATTGCGCCTCTTTTTTTCTTTGCGTCATGTGCTGTTTGGGGAGTGTTTTTTGGAAGGGCCATCCTGCGTGACACTGCAGTGCCACTCCTAGATGGGCCAGGTGTTTGTGTCGGCCACTAGGGTCGCTTAGCTTACTCACACAGCTACCTCATTGCGCCTCTTTTTTTCTTTGCGTCATGTGCTGTTTGGGGAGTGTTTTTTGGAAGGGCCATCCTGCGTGACACTGCAGTGCCACTCCTAGATGGGCCAGGTGTTTGTGTCGGCCACTAGGGTCGCTTAGCTTAGTTATCCAGCGACCTCGGTGCAAATTTTAGGACTAAAAATAATATTGTGAGGTGTGAGGTGTTCAGAATAGACTGAAAATGAGTGGAAATTATGGTTTTTGAGGTTAATAATACTTTGGGATCAAAATGACCCCCAAATTCTATGATTTAAGCTGTTTTTTAGTGTTTTTTGAAAAAAACACCCGAATCCAAAACACACCCGAATCCGAATCCGACCGGGTTTTGCCAAAACGCGGTCGAACCCAAAACACGGCCGCGGAACCGAACCCAAAACCAAAACACAAAACCCGAAAAATTTCAAGTGCACATCTCTAGTATATTATAGACAGCTAACGGGGTGTGCCATGGGGTCATCTGTGGCACCCTCGTTTGCAAACTCATACATGTGGGAGGTAGAGAGAGAGCTCTTTTTTGCTGATAAAGTGGTGTCGGATTGCCTGTTTGTTTATTATAGGTACATAGACGACCTATTGCTGTTTTGGGAGGGCACAGAGCAGGCATTAAACAAATTGGTAGTGACACACAATGCCACAACCAGCCCTATTAAGTTCACCGTAACAAGCAGCAGTACAGAGATCTGTTTCTTGGATATTCACATTAAAATCCAAGATAACCAGATCATCACGAGTCTGTACAAGAAACCGACAGACCGGAACACCATGCTAAGGCATGATAGTTTTCACCCTCCAGCGACAATTAAGGGGCTCCCCTACTCCCAGTTCGTACGGGTTTGCAGAGTGAATAGTGACAAGAAGCAGAGGATAGCCCAATTGGATGAGATGGAGCAAAGATTTCTCCAAAGGGGATATCCCAGAAAATTATTACGGGCAGCCAGGGTAAAAGCCATGGATAAAAAGAGAGAAGAGCTACTGCAACCAGTTGCAGCAAGGGATATGACCAAGGTCATTCCATGGGTTAACAAATTCTCTACCAGGAGTGCTGTCGTTAAAAAGAAAGTGCGGAAGTTTTGGCCTATTGTCACTTCTGACCCAGATTTAAAAATCTTCAAAGATAAAAGACTGATGCCAAGCCATAAAAGAGGCAAAAGCATCAGAGACATTGTGGTAAAGATGGACATGTCCAAATTAAAAGCACCCCCGGTAAAGAATTTTTTATCACGTAAGAATGGTTGCTACAAGTGCACAGGTTGCACCACGTGTTCTCATATGTCACCTGGAGACAATATTGTCCACCCATATACAGGGAAGAAATTCCCCATCAGGTGGCCGTTAACTTGTAGCACCAAATTCGTGGTTTATGCCATTATGTGCCCGTGCGGGCGCTATTACATTGGCAAAACTGAGTGCCAGTTCAAGATTAGAATGGCACAGCACAGGCAGGCAATACGCAATGCACTGGCCACTGGCAGTGGAGATCAGCCTGTGGCCAGACATTTTTTGGAAAACAGACATGGCATGGCAACATTTAAACACAGGATCATCGATCATGTGCCAATATTGCCCAGAGGTGGTAACCGCGAACAACAGTTATTACGACTAGAGTCCAGGTGGATCCACAGGTTAAACACCTTGAAACCGGGTGGGCTGAACGACAGTCTGGGCCTAATTAACTTTCTGTGAGACTAGTAATAAACACAATGTAATAGAAGTGATTGTCAGCAAATATGCCCTCAGCAAAAATGGTCTGGGGATATACATAAAAAGGGTTTCACATTATGAGAGAGGGAATGATAAAAGGAGAATAGGCTCAAGCTAAATAGAACTTCTAACAAGCAGCCAAACATCTAGATCATTAGATTTTAATATATGTAATAAGGGTGTGGTTTTATTGTGCACAAATAAATATAACACTGGAGTTAAGCACTCATCCCGACATCTATTTAATAATAATTATTTAGTTGGTGTACGGGCCTTACTACATGATAAGTTTATGCACAGACGGTATTAAAAGGGTTAAGGTGAACACACAGACGGGTTTTATGACAAAATATATTTTTTATTAATTGTATTTTGTATTTATTGTATTCATTTAATGGATGATAGCGGTGCAGCTAAGCATCAGGTGTCATCGGTTTTATATATGTACTTGAAGCATGTTTTTGATAAGATATTATATTAAGGGTTAAGTGTTCACTCTTTCTCCTTCCCCTCCAGCGTTGCCATGGTCACGCGGCCCACAACAATACGTCACTTCCGGTATAGACGAAGCATGCAGAACACTGGACAGGAAGTGCGGCGGCGTGTCTGCGGTGGACGCTGGCGGGGACATCAGAAAGAGGAGGGGGGTAAGTGTGTATTTATTGCTCACCATTGTCACTGTGTGTTTGTCCTGAAGACGGGGAGGTGGTCCCCGAAACGTTGACCTCACTAATACAGTTTTTTCACTGCTTTCAAAGACTCCGAGTGCCGCCTCTGATTTTGATTGTTGGTACATGTCAGGGAGAGGATCCCTGGGGAGGGCACCGGAGCGAGATACACCCTGAGGGGGAGGACTGGAGTGCCGGAGTCCATTTGCGGTATATATATATATATATATATATATATATATACACACAAAAAGTTTTTCCGGCAGCACTCCCACTAGCAAACAGTTAATGCCCGGTGCCCTCCTAAACCCGCATGGCTACGGGTCAAATATACAGTCGGTAATCGGCACTCTGGTAAATAATACATGCAACAGCAGGTCTGCAGCAACAACGTTTCGAAGTTTATTAACGTCGTCCTCAGGTTACAAAAGATACAAAAGTTCACATACCTTATATCCCCTCCCCATGTGTGGTGAGCTCCGGCGTGGACCCGGCGTTCAGACGCCCACAGATGACATCATCCTGTCGGACCTCCTACCAGAAGCGTCACCCTGAGCCAAACAAAACATAAATATACAAAATATCAAACAAACAGTAATCATAATGTTACATACGATGCAACAACATGACAAGTGATTAAAAACAAATGCAGAATAAGCACAGATGCAGTGGCTACATAATGAATGCATATTACACCAACAGGATACATGCATGATTTAAAGGGAATAGCTGACACGCAGCCTAACATACTTATAAAAAGCAATGTAGCCCCAATGTCTCGTTGAGACCCCTTGGTGCAAGTGTTTGCAGCTCATGAATCCATTTGGACTCCTTCTGTAGCAGCCGCAATGACCGATTACCCCCTCTCAAATTAGCTGGTTCATGGTCAATAATAATATATTTCAGGCATGCTATACTATGTCGCGCAAGTGCAAAATTACGTGCTACCGGTTAGTTACTCGTCCTATTTTCAATGGCCTTTCTAATGGCCAGTTTGTGATTGGCCATATGTTCTCTCAGGGTACAGTCGGTTTTGCCGACATAGTGTAACCCGCATGGGCAACTGATCAGATAAATAATTAACCTAGTGGTACAGGTAAGTCTGTAATTGATGGTATATTTCCTGCCACTAAAAGGGTGATTGAATGTACTCCCTGTGAGCAGTGATCTGCACGTAGTGCAGTTAAGACACCTGAGGCAACCCTTACGTAGAGATAAAAACATATTCTGTTCGCTTTGGGTGGATTGTAGCCCAGTCACATCGGTTTTCACCACCCAGTCGCGTAAATTTCTACCCATAGTGTAAGTGGGCATAATCGAGGTATCTGACAGATTCAGATCTCTGTCGGTCTGGATCATAGGCCACAGAGTTTTATCAGACTTGGCAATGCAATCATCCTGCTGTTAGTGTTGTAAAGATTTACCCATGGTAACCGGGTGCTGGCAGTTTTTTTCTCCTTCTGTTGTAAAAGAGAATGCAGACTCATACTGAGAGCTTTTCCTTTGCCTCCAGTAATTTGTCCAGAGGATATCCCCACTGTCTAAAATTAATAATCATACCATCAATTTGGGCTATGGCATTGTTTTTATCACTGCAGATCCTTACGGCACGCAGAAATTGTGAGTATGGTAAATCCAGTTTAGATGGGAGAGGATGGAAACTCGCAAAATGCAGTAAGGTGTTGCGATCCGTGCTTTTATGGTATAAGTCAGTAGACAAGATACCATCCTTGCAATGTACTGCTACATCCAATAAATTCACACTCTCACTACTCATGTTGAAAGTAAACTTAATGGGATGCTCTGACCTGTTATGTGTGTTGATGAAATTGCAAAATTTCTCCTCAGACTGCGACCAAACCACAAACACGTCATCTATATACCGTAAGTAGAGGGTAATCGCTTCAGAAATGGAACTATTATCAAAGAAAATTTCTTGCTCAGCAGAGAACATGTATGCGTTCACATACGACGGGGCCACAGGGGACCCCATCGCACAACCAGCTGTCTGCAGGTAAAACCTGCCATCAAATACAAAGTAATTGTGGGTCAAAGTAATTTCTAATAGGTCCAACACAAAATCAATGTCTTGACCGGAGTATAGGGGATTACCCTCAATTAGATTACGCACTGCCTGCAACCCCGCATCATTAGGGATCACTGTGTAAAGGCTTGAGATGTCTATATTACACAAAACACTGTTATCGGGGATATTGCCCAATGCCTGTAATTGATTAATAAACGAAGTAGTGTCAAGTAAGTATCTGTCCCTATTCACAATACATGGTTATAACAGTGCATCTAGGTAAATTGCTACATTCTGAAACAGGCCTTTGCGGGCCACAATAATTGGGCGCCCAGGTGGATTCTCAAGGCATTTGTGTATCTTTGGCAATGAGTATAATACAGGGACCAAAGGATGATCTACAATCAAAGCTTTCATTAAGCTTTTGGAGATGATCCCTGTATCAACTGCCCCCTGTAACTTATCATGCAAAGTTTTAGAGAAAATGCAGGTAGTATCACCCACCAGACCTCTATTTACCAAAGTGCCGCCTACCGGACTGTATATATATATATATATATGTATATATATATATATATATATATATATGTGTTATGCACACCAGTGCCTGCAGGAAAGTACTGGTGTCAGAACTGTTATGCACTCCAGTGTCTGCAGGAATGTACTGGTGTTTGAACTGTTATGCAAAACAAATGGACTCACAGACAAACTGGGGAATATGACATAACGTACACAGAAGGTAATAGGGTAACAAAATACACACAAAGTGAACAGAGAAGCCCAGAGGCTAAGGAACTGGGTATCTCCCTTGTATTAGAACTGCACAGATGGAAAAAGCAAGATGTTGTGTTTTAATACGTAGAGAACCTGAAATGCTGTTGCTAAGGGCAACAGCAAAACCCTAAAGGGTTACCAACGGGTGTGGCAGTAAACTCCTTGGTCAGAGATGGAATGATAGACACAAGGAGAGTCTCCACAATCCTATTTCTCACTTGCAGTGCACAGGTTTTAGCTTACTGCCACTAAACTGACCCCTGACACCTAGCACAGTGAGACAGGATTAGACAGGCAAGTCTTAGAATACAGCCGCAAACTTGCTAAGTTCACAGAGTAGTAACAGAACCCCAGCAAGCTAAACGACTGACTCCAGTCTTACTGCTAGGTCTGGATTGGCAGAGTGTCATACCAAATCCCCAGGCCTATTTGCAGTAAGCAACAAACAAATACAAAGCTACACAGTACTGGCTAACTTTCATGAACTGACTAACCAACAAAGATTCAGCAGCATCTGCTTACCCTGAAAAGAGGCCTTATAAAGCAGGTGCTGTCCACGCCCCACTCAGACCTCACAGACTGTGAGCACAAAAACCAGCACCGGATCCCCTGCCGTGCACAGAGCCTATAACCACTGCACAGCAAAAGACCCGAACCGGAGTATCAGCTGCGCTCAGGTTACTCCACTAGCACTTGTCTCCCGGTTGCCATGACGACGTGGCAGCACAGGGCAGGAGACCCTAACAATATGTTGTAAAACTGTAAGGGTACAAGGTGCCGTTTCCTGGGATAAATGGCAGCCTGCAGCAGCTGAGGAACCACACAAGTCCAGTTTCCGGTACAACTGGCCCCAGCCAGTTTTATTATACAGAAAATAAAACAAACAGCAAAAGAAAATACCTTGCCTGTCCGACACTGACTAAACACAAGATGTACCTAACTATCACTATACAAAAACACAGAGTTCTCCAGTACACTGTATAGCTCACTTGTATCAGGAAGCGTGTTTCTCTCACAGAGATCCTGCAGTCTTCCCAGGCAGTCTGCACACCCTAATCAGGCCAGCAGCTCTATAACACTCTTACACAGCTGAAAGCCTGATTAGCCTTCTGTGAGGCCAAAGACCCGAACTGGGCCCAATGTCTGGAACTTGCCCCATCTCTCTTTCAGGGCCCTTACCCAGCTTTTCCAACAAACTGAAAAGGTTCTAACAAAACAAAACATATTCCTAGCAGTTTTCATTTTTCTAATACATGTAAGACAAGAACCTGGGACAAACATACCTGCCCTCAAACACTATCCCAGTGTTCTGGTCACATATCCCCCTCCCCTGTTTCGACCTAGGGGCCGGAACACTTGTAGCCCCCAAACAGAAGATGCGTTGGTCAATTGTGTACCCGGTCTATGTTCGACAGTTAACTTAAAATCCTGCAACGCTAGAAACCATCTAGTTACACAAGCATTCTTGCCTCTATTTACATACATCCATTTTAAAGGGGCATGATCCGTCACTAGTCTGAATTGTCTACCCAAGAGGTAATATCTCAAGGTATCTAGTGCCCACTTAATGGCCAAAGCCTCCTTTTCCACAATGGCATACATTTTTTCATGCTCATTGAGTTTCCTACTCAAATAAATGATAGGGTGTTCGTCCCCATCTCTGGTTTGGGACAGCACAGCGCCTATCCCTACCTCTGAGGCATCTGTCTGTACCACAAATTCTTTTGAAAAATCTGGTGTTATCAACACCGGTTGTGAACACAAAGCCACTTTTAACGCTTGGAACACTTTTTCTGCATCAGGGTTCCATTTCACCATATTTGACTGCTTCCCTTTGGTAAGGTCTGACAACGGCACCGCTGTGGTCGCAAAATTGGGAATAAACCGTCTATAGTACCCAGTTATACCCAAAAAAGCCCTTACCTGTTTTTTATTCACTGGACGAGGCCAGTTTTGAATAACATCAATTTTATTCAATTGGGGCCTAATCAGACCTCTGCCTATGGTGAAGCCCAAGTATTTGACCTCCTCCATTGCGAGGCAGCACTTCTTTGGGTTAGCAGTTAACCCTGCCTCTCTGATTGAGTCCAGTACTGCTTGTACTTTAACCAAATGGGACCCCCAGTCTGTACTGTGAATTACCACATCATCCAAATAGGCAGCTGCATATTTTCTATGGGGCCTCAAAATTTTATCCATCGCCCGTTGAAAGGTTGCTGGAGCCCCATGCAACCCAAAGGGTAACATCTTATACTGGTACAGCCCCTCCGGAACCGAAAAGGCTGTTTTTTTCTTTTGCGCTATCAGATAAAGGTATTTGCCAGTAACCTTTGGTCAGGTCCAACGTGGTGAGAAACCTGGCTGTTCCCAGCCTTTCTATAAGCTCATCCACACAAGGCATGGGGTATGCGTCAAACTTGGACACCTCATTTAACTTACGAAAGTCATTACAGAAGCGTATGCTACCGTCGGGCTTCGGGATGAGCACTATGGGACTGGACCACTTACTGTTAGATTCCTCTATGACTCCAAGTTCTAACATGGTTTTAACTTCTTTAGAAACAGCTTCTCGCTGAGCTTCAGGAATCCTATATGGCTTTAAATGAACCCTGACCCCTGGTTCTGTGACAATGTCATGTTTTATTATGGTCGTTCGGCCAGGCAGCTCTGAAAATATCTCCCTATTTTGGATGAGAAATTCTTTAACCTGATTGTTCTGATCAGCTGATAATGTCTCTGACACCTTCACTGCGGGAAGCAACCGAGGTGAAGACACCGAAGAGCAAGGCTCCGCTGACAGAGACAACCTATCTTTCCAGGGTTTGATTAAGTTAACATGGTAGATTTGTTCGGGTTTTCTCTTTCCCGGCTGGTATACTTTGTAATTAACCTCATTCACTTTTTCCCTAATCTCAAATGGACCCTGCCATTTAGCTAGGAATTTGCTTTCCACAGTGGGTACCAAAAGAAGAACTCTATCTCCAGGAGCAAATTCCCGTATCTTGGCACTCCGGTTATAGACCCTCTGTTGAGCACTTTGGGCCTGATCCATGTGCTCTCTGACAACAGGTACCACGGCTGCAATCCAAGCCTGAATTTGTGTTACATGTTCAATAACGCTTCTATAAGGAGTGGGCTGTCCTTCCCACGTCTCTTTGGCAATGTCCAACAGCCCTCTGGGGTGTCTACCATACAACAAATCAAATGGAGAAAACCCCGTAGAGGACTGAGGAACTTCTCTGATGGCCATTAACAAGTAGGGCAACAAACAATCCCAGTTTTTCCCATCTCTCTCAACAACCTTTTTTAACATACTTTTTAATGTTTTATTAAAACTTTCCACCAACCCGTCAGTTTGGGGATGGTAGATGGACGTCCTGAGGTGAGTGACCTTAAATAATTTGCACAATTCTTTCATGATCCTTGACATAAATGGAGTACCTTGGTCAGTCAAAATTTCTTTTGGTATTCCCACTCTACTAAAAACCTGCACCAGCTCATTAGCTATCGCCTTGGTTGTGATAGTGCGTAAAGGGACAGCCTCAGGATATCGAGTGGCATAGTCCATAATTACCAGGATATACTGATGGCCCCGAGCAGACTTTAACAAGGGCCCCACGAGATCCATGGCTATTCTGTCAAATGGGACCTCTATAATAGGCATGGGAACTAGTGGGCTCCTAAAATGGGGTCTAGGGGCATGATACTGGCATTCAGGACAGGAAGAACAATATTCAGATAATTCTTTATACACCCCTGGCCAAAAGAACCTTTGTAAAACTCTTTCAGTGGTTTTTTCTGCCCCTAAATGTCCTGCGGTAACGTGACTATGAGCTAAATCTAGTACCGTTCTCCGATAAGGCTGGGGAACTACCAGCTGTTCCACCACATCCTCACCCCTTTTGACAATGTGGTTCAAGAGCTCATTACAGATGGCCATGTGGGGATACGTAACCCTGTCACCTGGTACCACAGGTTCCCCATTAACAACCTTAACATTCTCTCTAGCCTTTATTAAGGTAGGATCCTTTAACTGTTCAGACGCAAACAGATCCTTCTTTACCTCCAGGTCAGGCACGCTTTCAGTTCTAACTACTATGTCTCTGTTCCCAGCAAGAGGGTCCTCACTGGACTCCCCATCTGTCACTTCCCCAGCCAAACTAGCAAAAGGCAAAGGGTCAGAAAGTTCCGAAGACACACGTACATCCATAAAATCACCGGTATTATCAACTGGCTCTTTACTTCTCACATCTGTTGATAACCGTGATTCCCACAGTTTCCAAAAATGAGGAAAATCCCTCCCTATTATGGCCTCATGCACCAAGGTGGGGACCAGTCCTACTTTAACAATTGCTGACCCACAACAAGTTTCTATATTCACTTCAGCAGTGACATAATGTTGGGTATCCCCATGTATGCAAGTTACCCCAATTGTTATTTGCTGGACCTTTAAGGGGTTCACTAACCCAGCTTTCACGAGGGTAACTAAACTTCCTGAATCTAGCAAGGCCTCTACCCGGTTACCCTCTAAGAACACATCACACATTTGTTTTTCCAGCTCAGGTGAAGGTACCACAGTACAGGCTAACCTAACAAAGAAAGACATTCTGCGACATTCAAAGGCAGCATCACATTGCATGGGTTCTTGCGTGACTGGGCAATTGGCAATAACATGACCTGGCATACCACACCTAAAACATTTAATCACACGATTATCAACCCGTTTGGGCAGCATAGACCGTTCTAGCCCCATTGGCCTGTCTCCAGGGCCAGTATTTACAGTCTCTCCAGCCTTGCGTTCTCTTAACCGCCCAGCATCGTTTCCCCACGGAACAGTCTTACCAGTCTTTACTGAAGGGCGCTGTCGAGGATCTATGGGTTGCTGGGTGGTCATCAGTAGTTCCTCTGCTGCCAAATACCTCTCTACCATGTCCACTAATTGGTCAGCAGTACCCGGGTTCCCATGGCTCACCCACTTGCGCAGGACCATGGGCAAAGATCTCAAGTAGCGGTCCATGACGACTCTTTCAACCATCTGGGGACCAGTTAATGTCTCTGGCTGTAACCATTTTTTTGTTAGCTGAATAAGGTCGTGCATCTGGGAGTGAGGAGGCTTCTCCATGGCGTACACCCAACGGTGCACCCATTGTGCTCGTACTGACAGCGTGACTCCCAGATGGGTCAGGATCTCAGTCTTTAGTTTATCATAGTCCCGAGCCTCAGCAGGGCTTAAATCAAAGTACGCTTTTTGGGGCTCACCTGACAGAAAAGGTGCCAGCAGACTGGCCCACTGTGCTTTCGGCCAGTTCTCACGCTCGGCAGTCCTTTCAAACGTGGTCAAGTAGGCCTCCACATCATCAGCCTCTGTCCTTTTCTGCAGGAAGTGACTGGCCCGTATAGAACTAGAGCTGGTCGGAGCACTGACGGCCATATCTACAATCCGGGCTGCAAGGCTCTGCATCACTTCTGTTAAGGCCTCTCGCTGTAGTCTCCAATTTTCCTCCATTGCCACCTGCTGCGGTCTGTTGGCCTCCTGCTGAGCCGCTGTAGCTTGCAGCAAGGCTTTGAGCAGTTCCTCCATGTCGACAGACTTTTCAGGCGGCTTTGTAGCTGCTTTCACCCGGACATATATCAAATCCTCAGGGCGAATCTCAGTAACTTCACACTGAGCTGTATCTGCATGAACCACCATTTTCTGCAGGCCTCACAAAGCTGCTGCTTTCACTTATGCGCAGAACGGAGTGCTCGCATTCTTCACCAAGTTGTAATACTCTAAGGGTACAAGGTGCCGTTTCCTGGGATATATGGCAGCCTGCAGCAGCTGAGGAACCACACAAGTCCAGTTTCCGGTACAACTGGCCCCAGCCAGTTTTATTATACAGAAAATAAAACAAACAGCAAAAGAAAATACCTTGCCTGTCCGGCACTAACTAAACACAAGATGTTCCTAACTATCACTAAACAAAAAAACACAGAGTTCTCCAGTACACTGTATAGCTCACTTGTATCAGGAAGCGTGTTTCTCTCACAGAGATCCTGCAACCTTCCCAGGCAGTCTGCACACCCTAATCAGGCCAGCAGCTCTATAACACTCTTACACAGCTGAAAGCCTGATTAGCCTTCTGTGAGGCCAAAGACCCGAACTGGGCCCAATGTCTGGAACTTGCCCCATCTCTCTTTCAGGGCCCTAACCCAGCTTTTCCAACAAACTGAAAAGGTTCTAACAAAACAAAACATATTCCTAGCAGTTTTCATTTTTCTAATACATGTAAGACAAGAACCTGGGACAAACATACCTGCCCTCAAACACTATCCCAGTGTTCTTGTCACAATATATATATATATATATATATATATATATATACATATAAATCCCTGCACTCTCACATAAATCTGTCAACAGCTGGGGTGCCAATCAGAGTCCAACCCACTTAAAGGTGGGACCCATAGTACAGTACAAGGTTATCCACCTAGTGGAACAGATAGCACTCTCCAGACTTTAGTATCAATTATTCAGCAAAGAGAATTTAATAAAGGTAATCTCACAGTTCCAGTTTGCAAAATCCAATTCCGACGTTTCGGTCCACACCAGGACCTTTGTCAAGGCGTTACAGCATAGTTACAGCAGACATCAGTGCAGCATGGTCAGCATAAATGGGAACTGTTGTTACAACAGTTCCCATTTATGCTGACCATGCTGCACTGATGTCTGCTGTAACTATGCTGTAACGCCTTGACAAAGGTCCTGGTGTGGACCGAAACGTCGGAATTGGATTTTGCAAACTGGAACTGTGAGATTACCTTTATTAAATTCTCTTTGCTGAATAATTGATACTAAAGTCTGGAGAGTGCTATCTGTTCCACTAGGTGGATAACCTTGTACTGTATATATATATATATATATACATTTATTGATTTAAATAATATATTTGGCTTTTTAGAACTGGTGCAGTGCACCCCTAGAGTGGCAGAGGACCCCTTTACGTACAACAAATCATGGATCACCTACAGTGTCACATTACGTGTCTGATGATACACCGAGGTCTGTCTGTCAGTGTCACATAAAAATAATAGCATAGTACACATGGGTTTAGCACTAAAAAAATATTTTTTTTCAATGTTATATTTAGCTTTTGTAACTGGTGCAGAGCACCCCCGGATTGGCAGAGGACCTCTTTATGTACAACAAAGCAGGGACCACCTACAGTGTAACTCGCAATACGTGTATTATAGCATACCTCCCAACATGACCCTCTCCAGGAGGGACAGAATGCTCTGCTTCTGGACTTCCCGTTTAATTTGTGATTGCCATCACCTGATTTTAACAGGTGAATAGATAAGAAAGGCGTTTCAGCACAGGTGCCGGCAATCATACTTTAGGTGGGAAGTCCAGGAACAGAGCATTCTGTCCCTCCTGGAGAGGGTCATGTTGGGAGGTATGATTATAGTACACTGTCTGCACACTGATTATACAGCAGCCCTGGAGAGAGTACCCCTGAATACAGCAGCCCCTGCCCATTGATGTAACACAGCAACACTGGAGGACACAGATACCCCTTTTGCAGTGACGTGCGGTGAGGTCACTGGTTGGGGAGGCACTGGCAGCTAACAAGCCCCCCCCCAAAAAAAAAAAAAAAAAAAAGTGTGGTCCCCCAACACATCAGGAAAACCAGCACTAGGCAGAACCAGCCAGGGGGAGTCATGCCATAGCAGGGGAGACACTCAGTATGGGGTCCCCCTGCCATAACATTAATCTGCCCCCCCCCCAGCCAGTCAGCCCAGGGTTGGAATTCCTCGGAAAGTGGGAACCCCAAAAAATAAAAATGGGGTCCCCCCTCCCGAGCAATAACCAGCACTGGGCTGATAGCCCAGTGCTATGCCCCGCACCCCTGGTGGCGGTTGGTGCGGGGTTCATTGTGTGTTAATATTGTTCTTTACAGGTGGCCTACAGGTCCCAGCAAGCCTGCCCCAGCATGCTGGCACTTGGAGAACCACAAGTGCCAGCATGCCCGGACATAAAGGGCCTGCTGGCACCTGTAGTCCACCTGCAAATAATAGTAATATTGTTATTTACAGGTAGCCTACAGGTCCCAGCAAGCCTGCCCCAGCATGCTGGCACTTGGAGAACCACAAGTGCCAGCATGCCCGGACATAAAGGGCCCGCTGGCACCTATAGTCCACCTGTTGAAAATAAGCTTTATTAAACTGGGTCTTCACCTGGGGGCGGCGGCCTTTAAGCTCTTTTGCGTGGCCGCCGCCTTCCCAGGGCTTCCGGCGTCTTCACCTGGGGGGCGCCACCCCTCCAGGGCTTCCAGCGTCTTCACCTGGTGGGCGGCGGCTGCTAAGCTCTTTTGCATAGCCGCCGCCCAGCCAGGACTTCCGGCCGTCTTCTTTCTTCAGGAGCTCTTCACTGCTCCTCCTCCGCCGTCGGACTGACTCTTCTCCGCCTCGCGCTGACTTATATAAGTCAGCCGGAGGGGGCGGGGCGATGACGCGGCGAGCCGTGATTGGCTCGCGGTGGCCATCTTGAATTTCAAAAATGACACTGAGGCGCCATTTTTGAAACTGGAACCGCTCCGCTGCCAAACTCTGCAGGATCAAGGTAATTTTCCGCCGCCGCACCGCCGCCGCAACCCGCCGCCTGCTCCACCGCCGCCCGCACCACCGCCGCATCCAGCCGCCCGCAGCTCCTCCGCCAGCGTCGCCCACACAGTGATTGACAGCGGATCCAGTGACGGATCCGCTGGCCAATCACTGTGGCCTCACTGACAGGGACGTGCTTTCATAGGTTGAAAGCACGTCCCTGTATGAAAGCGGCACCACTAATGGTGCCGCTTTCCCATATATTTTCAATGGGCTTTTACAGCCCATGGCTAGTCCCCGCCCGTGCCCGCCCCCCGCTCCCCATACTTTCCCCAGTGACAACGGGAGGCACCACGATCGGTGCCTCCCAAACACATAAAAAGAGGAGCAATGTAAAGAATAATATTAAGAAGATACATATGACACAGAATATGTGTCATATGCATCTTCTTTGTATTATCTTAATCATTATTGACAGGGGAGGCACTGCCTCCCCTGCCTCCCCTGACTGCACGTCCCTGCCCTTTTGCAGCCCCAGCCCAAACAGAGCACCCCATGACCACCACTGGACAGACACCGCAGTGATGCTTACTAAAACCCCCACAGCTGGAGTGAAATGGCGCTGATCCACTTGGACCTTTATAGAATCCAAAACCCGTGAGAAAGCGACAGCAGGAGGATGACATTTTGGGATCCGAGTCAGGTGGGAAAACAGGTGCCGACTCGGATAGCTAAGTTCCATTGGGTCCAGTTCCCGGAGAACCAGACCTGCTCATTTCTACCCTGCACTGACTAATAACCAGAGATGAGCGGGTTCGGTTCATCGAGATCTGAACCCCCCCGAACTTCACGTGGTTTACACGGGTCCGAGGCAGCCTCAGTTCTTCCCGCCTTACTCACAAAACCCGAACGGGGGAAAACGTCATCACCCTGCGGTCAGATTCTCGCGAGATTCGGATTCCATATAAAGAGCCACGCGTCGCCGCCATTTTCACTCATGCATTGTAGATTGAGCAGAGAGGACGTGGCTACGTTCTCTGCCTGAATAGCCCAATATCAGCTAAATATTAGCTCAATATCTGTGCTCAGTATCAGTGCTGCATTGTGGTGACCAGTATATAGTAGTACAGTACAGTAGTCCATTGCTGTATTTTGCTGCTCCGTGTCAGTTCTAGTATCCTGAACAGTGCTCAATATCTGTGCTCATTATTATCATTGCTGCATTGTGGTGACCAGTATATAGTAGTACAGTACAGTAGTCCAGTGCTGTTCTCGCTGCCCAGTGTCAGTTCTAGTATCCTGAACAGTGCTCAATATCTGTGCTCATTATCATTGCTGCATTGTGGTGACCAGTATATAGTAGTATAGTACAGTAGTCCAGTGCTGTTCTCTCTGCCCAGTGTCAGTTCTAGTATCCTCATCAGTGCTCAATATCTGTGCTCAGTATCAGTGCTGCATTGTGGTGACTAAAAGTCCAGTGTCTTGTGCTGCATCTTGCTGCTGTAGGGTGCTGTGGTAGTGTCCTGTCACTGTGCATAGGTCATCATCATTCCAGTCACAGTGGTATCTGGTATCTATCTAGTGGTATCTAATTCCAGACATTACTGCCGTCTAAGTCCAGATATATTACTGGCATATAATTCCACACATTAAAAAATGGAGAACAAAAATGTGGAGGGTTAAATAGGGAAAGATCAAGATCCACTTCCACCTAGTGCTGAAGCTGCTGCCACTAGTCATAGCAGAGATGATGAAATGCCATCAACGTCATATGCCAAGGCCGATGCCCAATGTCATAGTAGAGAGCATGTAAAATCCAAAAAACAAAAGTTCAGTAAAATGACCCAAAAATCTAAATTAAAAGCATCTGAGGAGAATCGTAAACTTGCCAATATGCCATTTACGGAGTGGCAAGGAACGGCTAAGGCCCTCTCCTATATTCCTCATGACTAGTGGGTCAGCTTCACATGAGGATGGAAGCACTCATCCTTGCACTAGAAAAATGAAAAGAGTTAAGCTGGCAAAAGCACAGCAAAGAACTGTGCGTTCTTCTAAATCACAAATCCCCAAGGAGAGTCCAATTGTGTCGGTTGCGATGCCTGACCTTCCCAACACTGGACAGGAACAAGTAGCTCCTTCCACCATTTGCACGCTCCCTGCAAGTGCTGGAAGGAGCACCCACAGTCCAGTTCCTGGTATTCAAATTGAAGATGTCACTGTTGAAGTACACCAGGATGAGGATATGGGTGTTGCTGGCGCTGAGGAGGAAATTGACAAGGAGGATTCTGATGGAGAGGTGGTTTGTTTACGTCAGGCATCCAGAGAGACACCTGTTGTCCATGGGATGAATAAGGCCATTGACATTACTGGTCAAAATACAAAAAAAATCACCTCTTTGGTGTGGAATTATTTCAACAGAAATGCGGACAACTGGTGTCAAGCCGTGTGTTGCCTTTGTCAAGCTGTAATAAGTAGGGGTAAGGACGATAACCACCTAGGAACATCCTCCCTTATATGTCACTTGGAGCGCATTCATCAGAAGTCATTGACAAGTTCAAAAACTTTCGG
This sequence comes from Pseudophryne corroboree, assembly GCF_028390025.1. Taxonomy (NCBI): domain Eukaryota; kingdom Metazoa; phylum Chordata; class Amphibia; order Anura; family Myobatrachidae; genus Pseudophryne; species Pseudophryne corroboree. The sequence goes on from NC_086454.1 coordinate 200,837,144, forward strand.
TGACAGCGGAAGCAGTCCACTGACAACTAAATCCCTTCTTCCTCTTGTACCCAAGCTCCTGCAAACCACACCACCAACTCCCTCAATGTCAATTTCCTCCTTAGACAGAAACGCCAATAGTCCTGCAGGCCATGTCACTGGCAAGTCTGACGAGTCCTCTCCTAACTGGGATTCCTCCGATGGATCCTTGAGTTTAATGCCTACTGCTGCTGGCGCTGCTGTTGTTGCTGCTGGGAGTCGATTATCATCCCAGAGGGGAAGTCAGAAGACCACTTGTACTACTTCCAGTAAGCAATTGACTGTCCAACAGTCCTTTGCGAGGAAGATGAAATATCACAGCAGTCATCCTGCTGCAAAGCAGATAACTCAGGCCTTGGCAGCCAAGGTGGTGTTAAACGTATGTCCGGTATCCACTGTTAATTCACAGGGAATTAGACAATTTATTGAGTTAGTGTGTCCCCGGTACCAAATACCATCTAGATTCCACTTCTCTAGGCAGGCGATACCGAGAATGTACACAGACGTCAGGAAAAAAGACTCACCAGTGTCCTAAAAAATGCAGTTGTACCCAATGTCCACTTAACCACGGACATGTGGTCAAGTGGAGCAGGGCAGACTCAGGACTATATGACTGTGACAGCCCACTGGGTAGATGTATTGCCTCCCGCAGCAACATCAGCAGCGGCGATACCAGTAGCAGCATCTCGCAAATGCCAACTCGTTCTTAGGCAGGGTACGCTTTGTATCACCGCTTTCCATAAGAGGCACACAGCTGACAACCTCTTACGGAAACTGAGGAACATCATCGCAGATTGGCTTACCCCAATTGGACTCTCCTAGGGATTTGTGACATCGGACAACGCCACCAATATTGTGCGTGCATTATATGTGGGCAAATTCCAGCACGTCCCATGTTTTGCACATACAATTAATTTAAACCTAGGATTCAGCACGGTGGCCAAAATGTAGTGCTTTGATTTCAACAGATTAACCACCCGTGAATCCTGGTTAAGCGAATGAAGGGCTCCATCCACAAGTCCCACATGCCTAGCGGAATCGCTCCGTTTTAGCTCCTCCTTCAATCTCTCCAGCTGCTTCTGCAAAAGCCTGATGAGGGGAATGACCTGACTCAGGCTGGCAGTGTCTGAACTGACTTCACGTGTGGCAAGTTCAAAGGGTTGCAGAACCTTGTACAACGTTGAAATCATTCTCCACTGCGCTTGAGTCATGTGCATTCCCCCTCCTTTGCCTATATTGTAGGAAGATGTATAGGCTTGAATGGCCTTTTGCTGCTCCTCCATCCTCTGAAGCATATAGAGGGTTGAATTCCACCTCGTTACCACCTCTTGCTTCAGCTGATGGCGGGGCAGGTTCAGGAGTGTTTGCTGGTGCTCCAGGTTTCGGCACGCGGTGGCTAAATGCCGAAAGTGGCCCGCAATTCTTCTGGCCACCGATAGCATCTCTTGCACGCCCCTGTCGTTTTTAAAAAAAATTCTGCACCACCAAATTCAATGTATGTGCAAAACATGGGACGTGCTGGAATTTGCCCAATTGTAATGCACGCACAATATTAGTGGCGTTGTCCGATGTCACAAATCCCCAGGAGAGTCCAATTGGGGTAAGCCAATCTGCGATGATGTTCCTCAGTTTCCGTAAGAGGTTGTCAGCTGTGTGCCTCTTATGGAAAGCGGTGATACAAAGCGTAGCCTGCCTAGGAACGAGTTGGCGTTTGCGAAATGCTGCTACTGGTGCCGCCGCTGCTGTTGTTGCTGCGGGAGGCAATACATCTACCCAGTGGGCTGTCACAGTCACATAGTCCTGAGTCTGCCCTGCTCCACTTGTCCACATGTCCGTGGTTAAGTGGAAACTGGGTACAACTGCATTTTTTAGGACACTGGTGAGTCTTTTTTTGACGTCTGTGTACATTCTCGGTATCGCCTGCCTAGAGAAGTGGAACCTAGATGGTACTTGGTACCAAGGACACACTACCTCAAGAAATTCTCTAATTCCCTGTGAACTAACACCAGATACCGGACGCACGTCTAACACCAACACAGCTGCAAAGGCCTGAGTTATCCGCTTTGCAACAGGATGACTGCTGTGATATTTCATCTTCCTCGCAAAGGACTGTTGGACAGTCAATTGCTTACTGGAAGTAGTACAAGTGGTCTTCTGACTTCCCCTCTGGGATGACGATCGACTCCCAGCAGCAACAACAGCAGCACCAGCAGCAGTAGGCGTTACACTCAAGGATTCATCAGAGGAATCCCAGTCAGGAGAGGACTCGTCAGACTTGCCAGTGACCTGGCCTGCAGGACTATTGGCGTTCCTGTCTAACGGGGAAATTGACATTGAAGGAGTTGGTGGTGCGGTTTGAAGGAGCTTGGGTACAAGAGGAAGAAGGGATTTAGTTGTCAGTGGACTGCTTCCGCTGTCACCCAAAGTTTTTGAACCTGTCAATGAATTCTGATGAATGCGCTCCAGGTGACGTTTAAGGAAGGATGTTCCTAGGTGGTTAACGTCCTTACCCCTACTTATTACAGCATGACAAAGGCAACACGCGGCTTGACACCTGTTGTCCGCATTTCTGTTAAAATATTTCCACACCGAAGAGGTGATTTTTTTTGTAATTTGACCAGGCATGTCAATGGCCATATACATCCCATGGACAACAGGTGTCTCCCCGGGTGCCTGACTTAAACAAACCACCTCACCATCAGATTCCTCCTTGTCAATTTCCTCCTCAGCGCCAGCAACACCCATATCCTCATCCTGATGTACTTCAACAGTGACATCTTCAATTTCAATATCAGGAACGGGACTGTGGGTTCTCCTTCCAGCACTTGCAGGGGGCGTGCAAATGGTGGAAGGTGCCACCTCTCCCCGTCCAGTGTTGGGAAGGTCAGGCATCGCAACCGACACAATTGGACTCTCCTTGGAGATTTGTGATTTAGAAGAACGCACAGTTCTTTGCTGTGCTTTTGCCAGCTTTAGTATTTTCATTTTTCTAGCGGGAGGATGAGTGCTTCCATCCTCATGTGAAGCTGAACCACTAGCCATGAACATAGGCCAGGGCCTCAGCCGTTCCTTGTCACTCCGTGTCAAAAATGGCATATTGGCAAGTTTACGCTTCTCCTCAGATGCTTTTAATTTAGATTTTTGGGTCATTTTACTGAACTTTTGTTTTTTGGATTTTACATGCTCTCTACTATGACATTGGGCATCGGCCTTGGCAGACGACGTTGATGGCATTTCATCATCTCGGCCATGACTGGTGGCAGCAGCTTCAGCACGAGGTGGAAGTGGATCTTGATCTTTCCCTATTTTACCCTCCACATTTTTGTTCCCAACTTTTAATGTGTGGAATTATATGCCAGTAATATATCAATAGCAATGGCCTACTGTACCGTACTGCTATATATATATATATATATATATATATATATACTGGTGGTCAGCAAAATTCTGCACTGTCCTCCTACTATATACTGCACACAACTACAATGCAGCACAGATATGGATAGTATACTTGACAACACAGAGGTAGAGCAATGGATACTGTACCGGACTGCTATATATATATATATATATATATATATATATATATATACTGGTGGTCAGCAAAATTCTGCACTATCCTCCTACTATATACTGCGCACAACTACAATGTAGCACAGATATGGATAGTATACTTGACGACACAGAGGTAGAGCAATGGACTACTGTTCCGTACTGCTATATATATACTGGTGGTCAGCAAAATTCTGCACTGTCCTCCTACTATATACTGTGCACAACTACAATGCAGCACAGATATGGATAGTATACTTGACGACACAGAGGTAGAGCAATGGACTACTGTACCGTACTGCTATATATATATATATATATATATATATATACATATAAACTGGTGGTCAGCAAAATTCTGCACTGTTGTCCTACTAAATACTGTGCACAACTTCAATGCAGCACAGATATGGATAGTATACTTGACGACACAGAGGTAGAGCAATGGACTACTGTACCATACTGCTATTTATATGCTGGTGGTCAGCTAAATTCTGCACTGTCCTCCTACTATATACTGCGCACAACTACAATGCAGAACAGATATGGACAGTATACTTGACGAAACAGAGGTAGAGCAATGAACTACTGTACCGTACTGCTACATATATATATATATATATATATATATATATATACATATAAATATATATATATATACTGGTGGTCAGCTAAATTCTGCACTGTCCTCCTACTATATACTGCGCACAACTACAATGCACCACAGATATGGATAGTATACTTGACGACACAGAGGTAGAGCAATGGACTACTGTACCATACTGCTCTCTCTCTCTCTCTCTCTATATATATATATATATATATATATATTTATACTGGTGGTCAGCAAAATTCTGCACTATCCTCCTACTATATACTGTGCACAACTACAATGCAGCACAGATATGGATAGCATACTTGATGACACAGAGGTAGAGCAATGGACTACTGTACCGTACTGCTATATATATACTGGTGGTCAGCAAAATTCTGCACTGTCCTCCTACTATATACTGCGCACAACTACAATGCAGCACAGATATGGATAGTATACTTGACGACACAGAGGTAGAGTAATGGACTACTGTACCGTACTGCTATATATATATATATATATATATATACTGGTGGTCAGCAAAATTCTTCACTATCCTCCTACTATATACTGTGCACAACTACAATGCAGCACAGATATGGATAGTATACTTGATGACACAGAGGTAGAGCAATGGACTACTGTACCGTACTGCTATATATATACTGGTGGTCAGCAAAATTCTGCACTGTTCTCCTACTATATACTGTGCACAACTACAATGCAGCACAGATATGGATAGTATACTCGACGACACAGGGGTAGAGCAAAGGACTACTGTACCGTACTGCTATATATATATATATATATATATATATATATATACACTGGTGGTCAGCAAAATTCTGCACTGTCCTCCTACTATTTACTGCGCACAACTACAATGCAGCACAGACATGGATAGTATGCTTGACGACACAGAGGTAGAGCAATGGACTACTGTACCGTACTGACCACAGTTTTAATTGCATAAAACGTCTGCCTGAGTGCCGCCTTCTTTACCTACCAGTATCCAGAGGTATTTGCCTCCAGGAGGGCACCGCAGCATATACTACTCATTAAGAGTGAGTGCCGGGCACACAGTACAAGATATATATATATATATATATATATATATATATATTTTGGTGGTCAGCGAAATTCTGCATTATCCTCCTACTATATACTGCACACAACTACAATGCAGCACAGATATGGATAGTATACTTGACGACACAGAGGTAGAGCAATGGGCTACTGTACTGTACTGATATATATATATATATATATATATATATATATACTGGTGGTCAGCAAAATTCTGCACTGTCCTCCTACTATATACTGCGCACAACTACAATGCAGCACAGATATGGATAGTATACTTGACGACACAGAGGTAGAGCATTGGACTACTGTACCGTACTGCTATATATGTATACTGGTGGTCAGCAAAATTCTGCACTGTCCTCCTACTATATACTGCGCACAACTACAATGCAGCACAGATATGGATAGTATACTTGATGACACAAGAGGTAGAGCAATGGACTACTGTACCGTACTGCTATATATATATATATATATATATATATATATATATATATACTGGTGGTCAGCAAATTTCTGCACTGTCCTCCTACTATATACTGTGCACAACTACAATGCAGCACAGATATGGATAGTATACTTAACAACACAGAGGTAGAGCAATGGACTACTGTACCGTACTGCTATATATATACTGGTGGTCAGCAAAAGTCTGCACTGTCCTCCTACTATATACTGTGCACAACTACAATGCAGCACAGATATGGATAGTATACTTGACGACACAGAGGTAAAGCAATGGACTACTGTATCCTACTGCTATATATATATATACATATATATATATATATATACTGGTGGTCAACAAAATTCTGCACTATCCTCCTACTATATACTGCGCACAACTACAATGCAGCACAGATATGGAATAGTATACTTGACGACACAGAGGTAGAGCTATGGACTACTGTACCGTACTGCTATATATATACTGGTGGTCAGCAAAATTCTCCACTGTCCTCCTACTATATACTGCGCACAACTACAATGCAGCACAGATATGGAATAGTATACTTGACGACACAGAGGTAGAGCTATGGACTACTGTACCGTACTGCTATATATATACTGGTGGTCAGCAAAATTCTCCACTGTCCTCCTACTATATACTGCGCACAACTACAATGCAGCACAGATATGGATAGTAGACTTGACGACACAGAGGTAGAGCAATGGACTACTGTACCATACTGCTATATATATATATATATATATATATATATATACTGGTGGTCAGCAAAATTCTGCACTGTCCTCCTACTATATACTGCGCACAACCACAATGCAGCACAGATATGGAGCGTTTTCAGGCAGAGAACGTAGATATTTGCAGCACATTGAGCACAGATATTTGCAGCACACTGAGCACAGATATTTACAGCACACTGAACACAGAAACTGAGAGAACATAGCCACGTCCTCTCGCTATCATCTCCAATGCACGAGTGAAAATGGCGGCAACACGCGGCTATTTATATGCAATACGAATCTCGCCAGAATACGACAGCTGGATGATGACGTTCGGGCGCGTTCGTGTTAACCGAGCAAGGCGGGAAGATCCGAGGCTGGCTCGGACCCGTGTAAACCACGTGAAGTTCGGGGGGGTTCGGATCTCGAGGAACCGAACCCGCTCATCTCTAATTATAATCAATTCCTCCGTGGAGACATTTACCAGCAATTGCCTCCAGAAAGTGCACAGGGACCTGTGATGGTGGATTCCACTGGGGACAAATTAAAACTCTGTGAGGAGGGGGATGTAAACAGTGATATGGGTGAGGAATCGGACGATGAGGAGGAGGTGGACATCCTGCCTCTGTAGAGCTAGTTTGTGCAAGGAGAGATTGATTGCTTCTTTTTTGGTGGGGGCCCAAACCAACCAGTCATTTCAGGCACAGTCGTGTGGCAGACCCTGTCGCTGAAATGATGGATTTGTTCAAGTGTGCATGTCCATGTCATACAACATAAGGGTGGGTGTGAGGGCCCAAGGACAATTCCATCTTGCACCTCTTTTTTTTTATTTATCTTTGCATCATGTGCTGTTTGGGGACTATTTTTTAAAGTGCTATCCTGTCTGACACTGCAGTGCCACTTCTAGATGGGCCAGGTGTTTGTGCCACCCACTTGGGTCGCTCAGCTTAGTCATCCAGCGACCTCGGTGCAAATTTTAGGACTACAAATAATATTGTGAGGTGTTCAGAATAGACTGGAAATGAGTGGAAATTATGGTTATTGAGGTTAATAATACTATGGGATCAAAATTACCCCCAAATTATATGATTTAAGCTGTTTTTGAGGGTTTTTTGGAAAAAAACCCACCCGAATCCGGCAAAAATTCTTAAGGGAGGTTTTGCCAAAACGCGTCCGAATCCAAAACATGACCGCGGAACCGAATCCAAATCACAAAACCCAAAAAATGCCCAGTGCACATCCCTACTAATAACACTTATGATTTTCAGTCCAACCAACAAAATCTGATAATGTATGGCAGCAAATGACATATGACCAATTGCTCCCAAACATGAAAAAAATGGACAAAACAGTTGTTCAGACAAATTAGATAAATCAAATGGATTTAACCAATTTTATGATCTACAGTTTTTGGGCATTATTTGGGTTTGTTAGCAAACAAAAAAAGTTAGCAATTGGGCAATACCATGTTCCACTGCAGGTGGGACAGATGTAACATGTGCAGAGAGAGTTAGATTTGGGTGGGTTATATTGTTTCTGTGCATTGTAAATACTGGCTGCTTTATTTCTACACTGCAATTTAGATTTCAGTTTGTACTCACTCCACCCACATCTAACTCTCTCTGCACATGTTATATCTGCCCCACCTGCAGTGCAACATGGTTTTGCCCAATTGCTAACTTTTTTGGTTTGGTAACAATCCTGAATAACCCTCTTTGTGCGTTTTCCAGTATTTGGGAGCAAATAGTCGATTCGCCCCATCCATTACCATATTTTTATTCCAACTAGTGATTTTTTTGGCTTTGTTAGACAGAAAATCATAAGGTGTATTGCCAGCTTAAGCATTAACAATATACATTAGCTAAACAGTATTTGAGTACTGAGATCATTGGGTACTGTTGGCACACTTCCTGCGGACCCGGGCTACTGAAATGTAGGAACTGAAGTGAAAAGAGTAATTCAAGCCTAGCAGACCTCTTAACCATGGAGGGTTTTGTTTAAATGACAGTGTCGAAGTCGGAAAATATTACAGTACACACATCACGTACAAACTCCACACAGATGGCCTCCATGCGCGTACTTGTTCTGCCGTGCGTGCACATATCGCAAGTTGTGTATGACCGCTCACGCGGTCCTGCGTATTAGCGCGTGGTATGAGTAATTACGGTAGCATTTGTATTCGCATGGACAAGCCTCAAAGACATATCTCATATTTAATCCACCTAGTGCACAATGTACACATAGCCCACACGTACCACACCAGCAAGTTATACTTGTTTAAAAGGTACAACAACAAAGGGATTCACCTTTACAGGATATGAGAGGACAGCATTAGGTTATAAGGCGGTGTTTGGTATACAACTGTAGGGTATTTTAAGGGCAATATTCTGGTAGCAGTTTGCAGAAGATAGCACGCTCCTGCGCATAGTTATGCGCAGGAACAGGATATTAATATTATACTGTGTTTACTGTACTCTGATATTCAGCGGGAACCCAGTGGAGACCAACTGCAAGCACACCTGGAACAGACCGCCCACCTATTCAAACCAACCTATGACCCCTCCTGTACTGTAAATGACAAGCCCTTTGACCTATGGATGAAGAGGTTACAGTTTCTATTGTATTGTGTTTTGACCAACTGTATAAAAGTCAAGCTGCCTAGCCGGTCACTCTCTCTCTCTGAAGGTCATCTTGCTTGATTGATCTGAGCACCGGACCGTGTGGCGCTGGCGAAACCAAACGTATGTACCATTGATTGTAGTCTCTTTTCTGTTATTGCGATTGTATATTTGTTGTAACCCCCTTTTATCAATTATATGTTGGCGGGTCGGATCCCAACATCTTAAATACAATTGGTGTCGTGTCTCTTTCCCTGCTAAGGTTATAAGTGTATTTCAGGCACACGTGTAGCTGCATAGTGCTAACGGCGTGTCGGTGTGTGTGTATGCACTGCGTGTACTTTGTACGTCTGTCGCGGCATGTGTACGCAAAGTGCGTACATGGTACGGGGCTTTGTACGCTAACTGAGTAATAAGTACGTAGGTTAAGGATTGAATACAGCGGCAGCAGCGGCTCGATTTTAAAGTGTATTGAGTGTATTGAAGTATTGCTTTTAGTCCTGTAAGTAAATCAGCATTTACAATTGGGAGCTCAGCCAGGGATGTCACACATTCATAGACTTGCAGACCATAGCAGACTTTGATCTATCAGCAAAGGGTGGAGACGCATCTTTAAGTGAAACCTTTTCCTGGTTGCTTGGGTGTTTTAAAACCCTCTTTTGTGTTCTGATTAGATCACGTCTGCTCTGTCTAGTCTACAGAAGTGCTGATAGAGCCCGGAAGAAAAAATAAAAAATGCTATTTAAAAATATGTGTGTAAAATTTTGGTGCCAAAAGCGTAAACAAAGTGTACTGATACTTTGCATAACTCTCTCACATATTGTTGCCATAGGTTACTAGTCATTTTAGACCTGTGTGAAATCGGATACATTTGTTTGCTATATAGATAAATTTTAAATAAATGTATTAAGGGTGTAATTATAAAACACAAAACGCAGATCTGGCCTAGTCGTTTTAGGTTTATACAGAACAAGTGTGGGTTGTGTTTGTGAATGATAGTAGCTTTTATCTCTCACATTTATAGAGATTGTGTGGTTTGTTTTATTGCGGATGCCCGTTTGTACACGTGGTCCGGACAAAGTGCAGGGTCGCACACGTGGCATAAAAGGCACGCATGGTCGCGTGTTTACACAAGGTTGCGTAGGATTATGGACGCTAAGTACAAATCACACAATAGTTGTTCAATTAAAGTCGGGATAGTACACATTTAATACAAAAGCACATAACTATCCGATTTCAAAAGCAGATTACCTTGATATTTTGTTTAAAACTGTAAGTACCTCTGGGGTAAAGTAACAAACCTAAGGGAGTGGAATTTTCTGTACAGAAAAGAAAAACAAGGTGTATCTGAGTGAGTGAAAGCAGGAGTGAGTGGAGCTGAACCCCGGAATTCGGGTCCCGTGGGAACACTGGGTTAGTAGAGGCCCGGTGGCGTAAGGACCGCTACCGTACGTGAGCATATTGTGGAAATACGCAAATCGTGAGGAGACTTGCACAGGAGCGTGGTAGGGAATTGTGAATTGAGAATTGTGACCCCATATAGTTTTTGTTACGCTCCAGCTGAGGATCGCAGCTTGTGAATTCGACTCCCTCGATTGTAGGGCATATAGATAACTAGTATCTATAGGCTGTGCGATTGAATCGCACGTCCGTGTGTTCTACACAGCACAACGTGATACCATTGTGTCATATGCGCTGTGGAAAAGCATACACAGACATGATTGTGTAAACAAAGGGGTTTTTCTTTGATAACGTCGGGAAATCTCCCTGGTGGACTTCCATTGGAAAGGGTGAAGCAATAGTTATTAGGCAACTGTTTTTTTCACCCTACAAAAATTCCAGTGGAAAGATACCGAAAAGGAATTTTTCACTGCCTCTCTCAGGAAAATATTCCAACAGAACCTCCACCGAAAGAAATTACGGTGCTGTAAGGTCTTATAGGAGCCCTAAGTTGGGTACATTGCGATCCACTATCGACAGTGTATCGTTGTACTGGCCAGCGTGGGCGAGAGCGAGTGAAAGGTGCTCAAGTAACTTTCACCGTCTGCTTGCATTGAGTATTTTGGTGTTTGTGGGAACGGCCAAGAGGGCAAGACCCACAATTATGGGAGCCAGTTGCTCAAGTGAGAGACGTTCAGTATGCAGGGTTCAGGCTGGAGAATTGAAGCCCAAGGGGTCAGCAAGGTTTATTGCAATGAATGGGTACGTATGACTGCTGAAGATAGGGTCGCATTCCCCAGGGTGGGTGGCTTTGAACCAGAGGTACTGCAGAATGTAGGTATTAGAATATGTCTGATCAAATCTAGAAAACAAAGGATCAGACATAATGATTGTTTAAATCTGTGGCAACAAGAGGGGGAGGTGCAAAGAGAACAAACTCACAAAGCAAGTTCCAAACCTGGCAGGAATGCGAGTATGAGCACACCATTACCGACACAAGTTGAAGGGGTGGAAATGGCTACAATCAATGGTACATCTGTAAATGATAGTAGAATGCAGAAGCAATGTGTTAACCCTAACCCTTGCAAGTTGTATCCTGTTTTGAAATCTCTCCAAGGTTATAGGTCACAGGAAGATGAAGGATCCAGCCTAATCTCAGCCCTCATTCAGGCAGTCACCTTACAGGAAACTCAGGTGGGCCCGGCCCAACCAGTAAGAGCAGTAACAGTGTCCCCCACTGAAAGGACTGGTGAGATCACAGCTACCGGTAAGTGTGAGAATGTTCATTACACAGAGACAATAACACCTCACAGTGAGCAGATTAGGAATGGAATGGTAGGATTACATCCTGTCTTGGAAATAGTAACTCCCAATGGGAGAACCGATAGTCAGGGAATAATGCAATGTATTGCACGTGGACCAGATCAGAACTGCAGTCAATCATTTCAGAATTCCCCGATCCCCGGAAGCATTTAGCCAGATGTCAGAAGTTTATCAAGGATCTGGGTAATACCCATGAACCTGCAAACAAAGATTGGTGGACATTCTTGAAAGCGTGCCTACCCCCTAATATTGACACCCAAAAATGTATTACATATTGTAAATTAGTCAGATGGTCCTATGACTGACGAACACAATTACGAGAACGTGGAACGAATTAACATACAACTAGGATTGTATTTTCCCACTGCTGTTAAGTAGAGCAAAATTTTCTCCATAAGACAGAAGGACAGGGAAATGACATCTGAATATTTCCATAGAGCTTTGCAAATAATGGCTAGATACACTGGGGTTTCGGATATAGGGAACGATGCGAATTACAGGGAGGTAGCTGTCTCTGTGCAAATGGACGGGCTCAATAAGGCATTGAGGGTCAGGGTTCAAACATCTTTGCCTAACTGGAGAGGGTTCACAGTAGATAATCTTAGAGAGTGCGCTATTGAACATCACAAGAATATTGCTAGGCGCAAAGAACAACAGGAGGAGAAGTTGAGGGCGGTAAGTATACAGGCACATACAGGAAAGACCCATCAGCTCAAACCCCAGATCCCTAATGGTAAGTCAAGGTCAATAATATGTTACACTTGTAGGAAGAAAAGACATTTTGCCAGAGATTGTAGGAGTAGTAGGACACATAGTCAGTATAGACCCCCTAGACAACACAAGCCACATTATTAAACACATAGGCGGGACCAAGGGACATATAGTAAGGATTCAAAAGCCATATAGAAAACACAGATTCGGTTAATGGGAAGAACGAAATAAAAGCAACATTACCCTTTGACAAAACTTGCTGGGGTTAAGATGGGGCCTCTAAACTTTTGCTTCTTTTTCTAGCAGAAATAACCCCTGATTAACTTAACAGGAGCTTTGTTAGATATGATATACATATAATGTGCTCACGCTCAGTAAGAACAAAGTATGTTAGACACCCACGAAGACTAATGTTACATTTCACTGTTCTAGATTCATGTCCATCACAGGTAGAGGAAATTATCTCACAAATACCAGGTTCTCTATGAACTTAGGATGGATAGGACACTGGATTGATGGCTGGGATAGTCCCAGTAGAGATACAACACACATAGAATTTTTTTTAAGGGTAGTAGACCAAGTAGAGAATCACTTCCCCGTAGTGCCCAATCCAGTTGTCAAATTTTATAAAATCTTCTTTACCTCTACAAACTTATCTGTTACCAACTTCTATTCTGTTTCTCCACAATTGCCTCTTTATCTTTTTCGTTGACACAGGGTGGTCCAATAGATGGACCCAATTACAGTTCAAACACCACATGCCTACTCGGTCCTTCAGAGTTTTGCCCAAACCCAGTATACTCACCAGCACGATAACACCAGTATTACTGCAGTGTGCCTTGTCATGCACAAAGGGTGGAGGAAGAATGGGAATACTGGTGAAGAGAGATTGTGTACAGACACTGATATGCATGATGGTGTGACGCCTGTTGGTGAATGGCAAACCTGACATTTTCGTTTTCATTTTCCCTCTCTTCTCTCATCCAGAGATTTTTTTTTTTTTACTTCACACATCTGATAACATGAAATAATTAAATTGAAATTCAAAATTTGTGTTCCCTACAGGAAAAGACAGTCTGGAAGGCAAAGGGATATGGTCAGGAGTCCTCAGGACTTTGGACAGATGGACACGATAAGCCAGTGGCCCCCAGAGCATATCTCCCAAGTCTAGCTGAGGCGGCACACGGTCTGACTCATCTGGGCAAGGAGGGTATGTGCAAGCTGGTAAGAGCCTACTGGAGTACGCCAGGATTCTCTTCTCACGCAAGTAAGAAAGCAATGACATGTCTTACGTGCTTGAGGAAGAATATTGGTAAGGCAGTACCAACGGAGCCATCCCATATCCCTCCTACAGACGGACATTTTCAGGTAATACAAATCGACTTCATACAGTTACCACCCTGTAGGAATTTAAAGTATGTGTTAGTATGTACTGATGTGTTTTCCAACTGGGTAGAAGCATTCCCCGCTGCCACAAATACTGCTGTGTTCACTGCAAAGAAAATCGTGCAGGAATTTGTGTGCAGATATGGTTAATGATTGAAAGTGATAGGGGTACCCACTTTACAGGTGAAGTCTTTCTGGTCATGTACAAACTGATGGGAATTAACAGCAAGCTGCATACTCCATACCGGCCAAAGGCGAGTGCGAAGGTGCAGAGAATGAACAGCACTATTAAGAATAAGCTGACCAAAGTGATGGCTGAAACTGGATTGCTGTGGCCAGAAGCTTTGCCACTAGTGTTGTACAGCATCAGAACCACTCCCTGGTCACCGCTTAACTTATCACCCTTTGAAATTCTTTTTGGTCGACAACCCCATGTAATGATAGACCCCCAGGATGATTTGAAGTGCAATAACGAAATAACTGTGAAATATTTGGTTAGGATGAGCCAGCAGCTGAGAAATCAACAAAGAAATCTAAAGCTGGTGATTCCTGACCTACCGAACAGTAATTGTCATGACATTGAGCCTGGGGATTATGTGATGATTCTAAATTTTTTACGCTCAGGTTGCCTCATAGACAGGTGGGAAGGACCGTATCAAGTCTTGTTAACCAGCACGACAGCACTAAAGGTCGCCGAAAGAGAGACTTGGGTCCACTCGTCCCACTGCAAGAAGGTTGCTGACCCGGAGAAAACTCATGACAAAGAGCAAGGTGAAGAGAATCTCGTATCACTAGAGTTTTTGTTCTGGGACAGCTGAGAGGCAGGACTGTTGAAACGGCATCGGAGCACAGAGAGCAACAAGATCAAAGACGGTTGTTGTACCAGTTTTCTTTTTTCACCTCCCACTGCCCTTTTCTCCGCCCCCCCCCCTTCTTATCTCCCTTCTCTTCCCTTAACGAAATGGATCTACCCCAAGAGACTGCGTTTCGGGTTTTGCTAGTAATTCTGTTTTTGCTCAGGACAATTTGTTTTGGTGAGGGTCCCAAAGAAGTCGAGCAAGGATCTGGAATGGGTTCTGATGGCAAGTACAGATTTGTAGGATCTCAGGAGCAGCACATCACTCGAGTAAAGGCTGGTATCAGTAAGCGCTCTGGTAGACATGGAGCTCGGAGGCAATGTGAGGGGTTATTGTCTGATGAATATTGTATTTGTAGGTATTGCAAGAACATAGTTGAAGATGGGTGCATCCAAAGATGTCAGTCCAACATTAATATTGACATGGACCGACATCCGTTGAGTGATTACCACCCATTAGTGGGTAAGGTCTTAAACCAGACAGAATGTTGGGTGTGCTCACAGGTACCTCAAGGACAGAGTAAGCCAGGATTAGTACCATACCCTTTAGCAATAGATGAGGTACTCGAATTACGGGGTGGGAGACTGGTGGACAAGAAATTCAATATATCTAGGCCCCCTAGCTTGAAGCTCCACCAGTACAACGTAGATAGGTCCCTGTTGTGTTTTAATATTTCCAATTTCCGAAAACCAGGAAATTGGGAAGTGACTTGGTATAACCAGACAATGACCTTTTCACACAGAGCTGATAGGATTCATATTGACTCTGAACTTGTACGCAAGATAACCAACAGTGGGAAGTATTTACGGTAGCGGTATACACGTGGAAGCAAAACCATGTGGGTTGCAAAGGTATTGCAGGGGTATTGTGCCCATATCATCCATCCTGAAACTTGTACTGAGCAAATGAGAGAACTAGGGATTGGTTTCTTTACCTGGAATATTTGCAATATGGTGATGTTACATTTTGTCCCCTATGTTCTCCCAGATGATGCCTATTTCATATGTGGGAGGAAAGCGTACAAGTGGCTTACTCCGAGCTCTGAGGGATTGTGTTATATTGGGAGAGTTCTACCAGAGGTTATGACCATAACCCATGATAAAATGAAAGACGTTCACCGCAGCGCTCAGACTCCTTATACTCATACCCACTATGAACACATCATCAAGAGACACCTCATAGATAGGGCAGAGCACGCAGCCTCTGGTTTGATCCATGAATCCACTGGGATTCAGTTCCTTCTCGCATTAGATATCACCCATACTGCCAGAGGAACTATAAATTATAGGTACATCCATGCACTAGCGAACTTGATAGATAATATCACTGAGATGTATGATGACACCTGGCTTCAGGTATACAGGAAGGGAGTTGCAAGCCTACAAGAAAGAACTGATCCAGCACAGGATGGTCCTTAATTACGTTACAGCTGTGACAGGTGGGTACTGTGTTACCCTGGCAACTCAATATGGCGTGAAGTGTTGTACCTATATCACGAAAAGCACTGATGACCCCACGGAGATCATCGATCAAAAGATGGATGAGATCTTACAGTTGAAGTGGGAGTTCAGGAGGAAGCACAACCTTACCTTGGCGGCTGTGGGTAATGAACTGACTGGCTGGGTCTCATGGTTGAACCCACGCAAATGGTTCTCAGGGTTAGGAGAGTGGGCACAGAATGTTATTATGAGTGTGGGGAAGTTTCTCCTTTGTATCCTGTCTGATATTCAGGTATGTTCAAATTCTAACGCGGCGCAAGCACAGCACAAATTTGATGAGTCTAAGGAGCGAGGGCGTTGTCACAGCAACAGATTTGGTTTATGACCCATCAATAGAAACAGTGTTATGATAAGGATTGCAAATGAATTTCATGGCCTGTTTCTTTCACCATTTTTCTCTGTCTCTCCCTTTTTACCCAGAAACATCCAACTGGAAAATACGTCAACCCTACCCAATGTTTATGTGAATGTATTTTTATATATGTGTCTTATCTTCATCTCTGCAACCCTCAGTTAATGGCACACATAGTCAACGGGTGTTATCCACATATAGTAGCATTCACATATGTTCCCCTCCATGTATCATCAACTAAATGTGCTCGGTATTAGAAGCCGAAGAGGCGAGGGTCAAAAGCCTTTTGCCAGAGAGGAGCTCGGTAGTGTTTGTTTGCCCATTTACAGACCCTTAATACGGGATGAGAAGGATTTAATGTATAATTTCGCAATACCTCGAAGCTTACTTAGAACATATACGGAAAGATGATACATGCCCCTCAGACATTGATTCATACATACATACATACATACATACATACATACATGCTTTTACTATCCCACTAGGCTAAACATTTCCCACCTACAACTCACCCTGATCAACCAAGCTTTGTATATATTGTATAGGTAATATTTTTAGTTTATTAGTTAAGAGTGGCAGTTATTGATGACTGCCAAAGGGTGGACTGTCAAAGTCAGAAAATATTACAGTACACACATCACGTACAAACTCCACACAGATGGCCTTCGTGCGTGTACTTGTTCTGTCGTGCATGCATGTATTCGCAAGTTGCGTATGACCGTTCACGCGGTCCTGCGTATTAGCGCGTGGTATGAGTAATTATGGTAGCATTTGTATTTGCATGGAAAAGCCTCAAATACATATCTCATATTTATTCCACATAGTGCACAATGTACACATAGCCCACACGCACCACACCAAAAGGGATTCACCTTTACAGGATATGAGGGGACAGCATTAGGTTATAAGGTGGTGTTTGGTATATAACTGTAGGGTATTTTAAGGGCAACATTCTGGTAGCAGTTTGCAGAAGATAGCACGCTCCTGCGCATAGTTATGCGCAGGAACAGGATATTAATATTATACTGTGTTTACTGTACTCTGATATTCAGCAGGAACCCAGTGGAGACCAACTGCAAGCAAACAGACATCGCCCACCTATTCAAACCAACCTATGACCCCTCCTGTACTGTAAATGAGCAGCCCTTTGACCTATGGATGAAGAGGTTACAGTTTCTATTGTATTGTGTTTTGACCAACTGTATAAAAGTCAAGCTGCCTAGCCGGTCACTCTCTCTCTCTGAAGGTCATCTTGCTTGATTGATCTGAGCACCGGACCGTGTGGCGCTGGTGAAACCAAACGTATGTACCAATGATTGTAGCCTCTTTTCTGTTTTTGTGATTGTATATTTGTTGTAACCCCTTTTATCAATTATATGTTGGCGGGTCGGATCCCAACATCTTAAATACAATTGTTGTCGTGTCTCTTTCCCTGCTAAGGTTATAAGTGTATTTCAGGCACACTTGTAGCTGCATAGAGCCAGGGCCGAAACTAGGATTTTTGTCACCCGGGGCAAGGTAGTCATTTGACACCCCCCCCCCCCCGCAAAAAAAATAAAAAAATATTTTACAATAAATAAATAAAAATAATAAAATAAAAAAAATAAATGAATAAAAATATTATATATATATATATATATATATATATATATATATAGGACTGTGTTTATCCGGCACTCTGGATGATGAATAAAGTAATTGTGCCCGGGTGCCCTCCTAATGATGCATACAAACGAAGAAATCCTTCCCAAAGACCGATACAATACCGGGTGGAAGAAAAGCAGGCGGCACTCCAAGGACTTTCAAAACAAGCTTTGTATTAAAGAGTTACAGCATTGTGCAAATAGCAACGTTTCAAGACCTTTACGGTCTTTTCGTCAGGCTGTGCATTGTGAAACAAAAATACAATATATATATATATATCTCTCTTTCAGAACTTTTTTACCTGAGAAACTGCCTTTTCTAACATAAATTTCATATCCAGGAAAAAGTGTCCCCATTTTACACAGTACGACAGGCAAGTGTCCCCATTCCCCATTTTACACATTGCGGCAGACAGGTGTCCCCATTTTACACATTGCGGCAGGAAAAAGTGTCCCCATTTTACACATTGCGGCAGGAAAAAGTGTCCCCATTTTACACATTGCGGCAGGCACAGGTCCCCATTTTACACAGTACGCTGGCAAGTGTCCCCATTTTACACATAGCGGCAGGCACAGGTCCCCATTTTACACAGTACGCTGGCAAGTGTCCCCATTTTACACATTGCGGCAGGCAAGTGTCCCCATTTTACACATTGCGGCAGGCACAGGTCCCCATTTTACACAGTACGCTGGCAAGTGTCCCCATTTTACACATAGCGGCAGGCACAGGTCCACATTTTACACAGTACGCTGGCAAGTGTCCCCATTTTACACATTGCGGCAGGCACAGGTCCCCATTTTACACAGTATGCTGGCAAGTGTCCCCATTTTACACATAGCGGCAGGCACAGGTCCCCATTTTACACAGTACGCTGGCAAGTGTCCCCATTTTACACATTGCGGCAGGCACAGGTCCCCATTTTACACATTGCGGCAGGCACAGGTCCCCATTTTACACAGTACGCTGGCAAGTGTCCCCATTTTACACATAGCGGCAGGCACAGGTCCCCATTTTACACAGTACGCTGGCAAGTGTCCCCATTTTACACATTGCGGCAGGCACAGGTCCCCATTTTACACAGTACGCTGGCAAGTGTCCCCATTTTACACATAGCGGCAGGCACAGGTCCCCATTTTACACATAGCGGCAGGCACAGGTCCCCATTTTACACATAGCGGCAGGCACAGGTCCCCATTTTACACATTGCGGCAGGTGGTGGAGGGATTAGAGAGAGAGAGGAAGGGAGAGGGGCTGACTTACATTTGAAGCGGTTCTCGCCGCTCTTCAGCCGCCTCTCCCTCCTCGTCTGCGCGGCTCCGGGCTCCCCCTTCTCCCTCCTCCGGCGGGGTTTCGTGGAATGACGCGTTTGCGCCGTGATGTCACGACGCAATCGCGTCATTCCGCGAAACCCCGCCCCCCAAGCTGGGCACTCGGGAGAAGGGGGTTTAAAAGTATGTGCCGCGGCGGGTGTTAGGGGGTCTCGGCGCCCCCTCCAATCTGGCGCCCAGGTCGCCTGCCCCCCTAGCCCCCCCCCTAGTTTCGGCCCTGATAGAGCTCACGGCGTGTCGGTGTGTGTGTATGCACTGCGTGTACTTTGTACGTCCGTCGCGGAATGTGTACGCAAAGTGCGTACACGGTACGGGGCTTTGTACGCTAACTGAGTAATAAGTACGTAGGTTAAGGATTGAATACAGCGGCCACAGCGGCTCGATTTTAAAGTGTATTGAGTGTATTGAAGTATTGCTTTTAGTCCTGTAAGTAAATCAGCATTTACAACAGTCTTGAGGATGATGTGTATACTGTAACAGACAAATGGTAACTTAGGCGCAAGGATCCCCTGTGCAGTTTCCTAATTATTGGGAAACTGCGCAGGCGCAGGAGCTGTTCTGCACATGTGCAGAACGGTGTTGTGCGTGATCACTAGCAGCCCTCCATAAGCCTCTGCCTGATTGACGTTCGGGAGCAAGGGTAGGGATGGCCTGCATTGCCAGAAACAGAGGTGTGTCGCCCCTTTTTTCCGCTATTGGCGAGGCCAAGGTCTGCGTCTAGAGATGCAGATTTCATGGCCTTGCGAGGCCTCCTGCAATGGATGGCATGCGTAAGCTGAGGCTTACTCAGCTGTTCGTTTGCAGGGAATATAGTGACCATCGCCTGTCGCAGCGTTGGGAACGCAAATGCAGCAAGGAGGTGTTTAACAACTCCTAGTGTATTTGTATTTTTTTTAGTGACTGACTACATTTGCAAAGCTGCCTGCGTGCAGCTTTGCAAAAGCAATTAATGCTGAATGAAGGTCTTAATCTGGTAAGCGTAGGTACAACAGCTTGGTGCATGCAGATGTCTGCTTCTTGCTTTAAGTCCTTCTGCAACTCAATCACAGGATAAGGGACCCACTTGCACTTTTATCAGTCTCTCCCAAGGGACAAACTGGAGTCTGGAGCACAGCTTCTACACAGCAGTAAGTGTGTGTCACACTGTCTGGGATTCTTATGTGGGGTACACAAATGAAATACGTGAGGAGCGACAGACCATTTTAACAATGTAGGAGAAATTTCCACCAACGATATTGTGCATAGACACTTCTCAACTGACCGCATGATGGTGGTATAGAGGTGGACACTACTGCATCTGTTGGATGAGTCATGAGAGCAATGTCAAAGTAAGATAAATAAGGTACCGCATACCTTATTGAAAATATATCAATACACAATAGTATGTGAATTAATCCACCATATTTATTCATAACAAATTATTTACATTAATTCTCCATATCTTCAAGTGCTTATTACAACAATACGTGAGGCATGGAGCATACATGAGTTTAAAACATCACTATATAAAAGTATGACTTCTGTTTCAACTCTTTTGTCAAAAAACAACATCTGTGTGTTATGAAAAAATTTAGTTAACATGATAGGAATGTGCCTTTGTTATTTGTTAGGATTAGTTTAGCCAAAAAGATGTCCCATGCAGAACGTTATTGTGATACCAAGGACATGTTTAAGAACATTGTAAAATTTTATGGATGCTATAGTTGAGCAGGCCAAATGTCCTACGTGTTTACGCCAAAGCTGTTTTATAAGATGTTTCATAAGAGGTATGATGTATTTGGGGTGGGGTTATGTTTTTTTTTGTATGTCCAAGGAAACCTATAAATGTATCAATATAAATAATCATGAGGAGAAGTGATAAAGCAATGATAAGTGCAAGGTGATAACGCACCAACCAATCAGCTCCAATATGTAAATTTGAGATGATTGGCTGGTGCATTATCACCTTGCACTTATCACTGCTTTATCACTGCTTTATCACTTCTCCAGGCTTAATACATCTGCCCCCAAGTTGTTAGTCTGCATTCTGACTCTGAGTGGGCTACGTGTGTTACGTGACACTCAGTAAGGGCTGGTCTTTATATAAATAAATAATCAATTCTTTATTCAACTTTAAGTTGCTCATTATTAATTACAAGTAAGGACAAAATTTAATTCCACAGCGATAATATGTAAATGATAGTTTCAGCCTTCCCCGGTGTACTAGAGTACACCTGAAAGAGCAAACAGTCTGACTGGATCACATTAGCACCTTGTGAGCACACTCAGGGTAATGAATGCACAGTTGGGGATTCCTGAATGTTTCTCGCATGGCTGAAACAAATAATCACTCAACTACATAAACTTCGATCCTGCATGTGACTCAGGCCCAATATGTTAGTTCTGAAGAACACATTTTAATATAGACAACCAGTTTTGATGATGTTTGCAAAGGTTCCTGCGGCAAACATATCGTGCGGCCATTTGGCTATCCGTTCACACACAAGCTGTGGATGACATATCTGTGCAATATTTTGCATCTGTTGTGTAACACGGGTGGTCTTCGAACCCGTGTAACACAGCTAGTACGATATATTGGTAAAAGGCATTATTCACAGATGTATTGGGTGCACACAATTACAGATGGTCGGAACGATATACAGTATTATTCATCTGTTGCACAAACTATATATTGTCTAATGTGTACCCAGCGATAGTTCGATGCAGCAGATTAGGAGAATACAGTGCCAGTATAGTCAGGCTAGATGGGACCTGTTGTTCCACAAGCAGGCTCATCTTATTCTCTCTCCCTCCAACACAGGGCATCTCCTGCTCTCTCTACAACATCACAATGGTGGGTCTGCACAAACTGTCATTCACTTCTGAGCAGTCATCACCTCTGTCTCTCCAGTCTCTCTTCACTTCATGCCAAATAAAGTCTCTTTTATCAGCTCTCTTCCCCGTGACAGACTTCCACGATAATCCCCTACCCCATTTCTCACTCTCCAGCTGACTGGGTTCCTGGAAAAGGAGACCTTGCTCTCTATTGGTTGATGGTGGCCATCTTTTTGTAGTTCCCTATGGGACAGTTATTTTCTGTTTGTCCCTTCTGCATAGCTAGATTACTTCTGGCCAGGAAGGTTACAGAAAGTGCAATTTTTTCTCTTTTACTTATTACCATCATAATTACCATCCAATTGGCATAAAAGAGCATGGCCTGACAGGGCATCCTAGATACCCAACCCACCACCTGACAACAGGGGTAGAGCCAGGTGGGTGGGGGGAGATCAGGGCGACCCCCCCCCCCCTTCCTATAACACTTCTCTCCTGCACACTACTACTGGCCGCTATTTAGCAGCGCAGCAGCATATCAGTCAGGAAAAGAGCAATTCTCTACAACAGATTCAAGTACTTTTGTTCAAAATTTAGTTTCAAATGGTAACTTAGCTGGTAAGTATAGATAGCTTTGGATGATTCAGCCCAGTGCATCCAGATTTAATATACAGAACTTGCTTTAAGTCCTTCTGCAGGTCAATTACAGAATAAGGGACCCACTTTCACTTTTATCAGTTTTATCAGTCTTTTTTCTTTCATGGGGCACAGCTTCTCTCAGAGCAGTCAGTATGTGCCAAACTGCCTGGGACTCCTATATGGGGCAGTGACGTGCAATGAGGTGAGGCAGGTGAGGCAAAGCCTTTCCTGTCATACTAACTTATATGCCAGAGTTTTGACTATATAAAGTATATGAAAATACAAAGAATATATTAGAAATATCTTCTTTGTATTATTCCACAGGTTCTCAAACTCGGACCTCAGGACCCCACACGGTCCATGTTTTGCAGGTCACCTGTAGATTTTTAAAATGTGACAGTTGGTGATACACAGTGCAGCTGCTGGGTGACATTGAAAACGTGAACCGTGTGGGGTCCCGGGGACCCAGTTTGAGAACCACTGTATTATTCTAACACTGTAACACCACCGGTGATTCTCGACACATCACCATTGACATACTGTACCATCATGTGCACCATTGACATTTGCAATAGCCCTATGGCAGGAGCAGTTTCTCCATCTAAACATAGACTCTGGAATCTAAGATGTAAAGATAATTTGTAGGCAGCATAATTTCCAGTTGTTTTTTTTTTGTGTAAGTAGTTTTATTTGTATAATTTTTATGTATCAAAGCTGAACAATAAAATTTAAAACTGAACTGTTGAGCAGGGTTGCACTAAACGTCAAGTTCTCATTAAGGGTGACATTCTCATTGGATAAAGTTTCGTTATTCTAACTGAAGATCATTTGGCGTTGATGAAACAGTAAAAAAAAGAGCCTTTTTTTAGAAATATCATTAGTGTTATTTATTTGAAACATTTACATCTATTTGAATATTCTGAATAAATTATGAGTTTAAGTTTTTTTCAACATCCATAATTTAGTGTGCAATAGGATTTGTGCACGGTGAGTGGGCTTTATACATAAAGATCATGCGCTGTACATTTCATGTACAGCAAATGTACCTTTGTCTTTGTCCATAGGGGGGCAGTACCAACCTAATTATAATAAGGATACATACATGTCTGGTGTCCAAGGGGCATTTCTCTCTTTTGTCTTCCCTTTGTACCCCTTAGTTACCTTCAAGTGTATACTTCACTGCCGTTTATATTTCTTATTTTCTCTGCCTAGTTTTTAACACCCCCTCCTTCCTTCCTTCCTTCCATCCATCCATCCCTACTGTACCTCATTTTCTCTCCCTGACAGACATTCCCTCATGGATCAATACATTGGTCCTTCGCTTTGTCACTCTGAGTCACAATCCTGGTCTTATCATGTCCAGCAGCTGACAAGTCTCCTACCTCCCTCTTTACCACTTTCTCTCCTCCCTTCTTCTGCACCTCTCTCTCACTCTCTCTCTCTCTCTCTCTCTCTCTCTCTCTCTCTCTCTCTCCTCTCTCTCACTCCCTTGCTCTCTAACACCTGCAGTGTATGCACACATAGTACTGTGTACATGGACAACACTTCCCATACCTTTCATTCCTCATGCTAAGAAATATCTGTGCTGCCAGTGAGCATGTTACTGTTTAACACTGATAAGGGAATTATTGTCATTTAATGATCAATATTTCATTTTCACCCTGCCTGTCTGTGCATTTGATGGATTGGGACATTGAATAATGCTTTTCTTCATTGTGTGCATTACCTGCTTTTCCACTCAGCCATTCTCTGCGCATCCACATCCGTTTGCCTAGTATCTCTTGAAATATACTATTTCAATATTATATGTTTCTATCTATCTATCTATCTATCTATTTATCTACAGTATATATCTAACAAGCTAAAGTAATCTCTTCTTTCCTCCTGTTGCCCACCACCTGTCTCCTTCTCACACAGTCACTGCCTCCACTCTCAGGTTGTCTCTCTTGTGCTCTTACACGGGCTATACTTGATTTTACAGTACAACTGGCAGGTGTCTAGATCTGTCATGGGACAGGTTACAGGGTCTCAAAGGACAGGGGACACTGGCTGCCTTGGTGACAGTGTGAGAATTCAATGTACTGTGTAATTGTGACAGTGACAATATGGGAGGCATTCTGTGTGAGGAAAGAACAGATTGCTAAGTGTTTGGTGGAAGAGAGCGGCCCAGGCAGAGAGAACAAGGAACAGATGCAGTAAAGGAGAGGGAGAGAGGAAAGAGGGAGAGAAAAGAATAAAGAGAGAGAGAGAGAACATAAGAGATAGATATGCAGGGAGAGATTATTTAGCCAGAAATCCATTGAAAAATAGGAAAGTAGTAGAAAGGAGAATTAAAAATCTGTGTTTAGTGTGAGAGAAAGAGAGAGAGAGAGAGAGAGAGAGAGAGAGAGAGAGAGAGAGAGAGAGAAATGAGGGGCGTAATCTTTAGGAAATCAGTAAAGGATGGAATTAAATGAAAATGATTTGTATATATACAGGAGGTGGGCAAGACACATAGATAAAAGAGAGGACAGTTGCACATGATCAGACAAGAGGATGCAAGAATCCTGAATCCTTAGTGGAAATTACATATTACTGTTTGTGTTTTTCTTTACTATATACATTTTTCTGCTGCTATCTCGCAGTAGCTTCCTATATATCGCTCTATCTGTCTTTATACCTTCTCCTTGTTTCCTTCTATCTTTCTCCTTCCCTCACTCCCTCCCTCCCCTTTTTCTCTCCTCTTGCACTCACTCTCCATCTCCCCAACCCCCTTATCTCCTCCTATAGGCTTACATCACTGTCAGTCAAGTCTCCCATCATTACAACCCTCACACACTGCTGCTGCCTGTGTTTCTAGTGCTGGAAAGGAGCAGCCACTGCCTTTTGTCCAATCAGAGGTAACAGGCGTGGATAAGACCTTCGGTGGGTGTGGGCTTTTCTGGTCCTGATGCTGGCATATTCTCCATTGCTGTGATACAGGCAGGCAGCAGCATCGTCTTTTGTGAGCAATATATGGGCCTGCACATACTTCTATAGGATCCATCCCTGCCAGACTGCAGTCCGTCTCCGAATCAGGTACTCAGATTGGGCAAAGGGTACACCACTATAGAATGATGCAGCAAATTACATTTACATCATTAAAACACTGTACAATGGGAAATATTTAGGATCAGAATGTTTGCTGCAAATGGATTATGCTCTCATTGTAAATAGACATGCATACAGTATTACCTTGGCAGAGCTGCTCTGGAGAAAACTGAGTATAGCGAGGATTGAAAAATCATCTGCAATGTCCACGGCTAGGCCAAATGCACAAAAGCCTGAACAATTCTGGAATTTTGTATGGAAAAATATATATATGCTGCTTCTTACAAGCAGACCTATGTGCACAGTACTATAGTTTGCAGATCTCCAAGGGGTGTTGAAGAGGGTAGTATGGTAGATTCCCTATAAATGCTGCAGGTAATAGAAAAAATATGTAACAGGGAAATAGTATTTTTTTCTTTTAATCCTAACATATGGTTGCTATGGCAGATATCAAAAAGACTATGCATATACCAAGCAGGGTGTAACCCGTACTCAAGGGTCAGATCATTTTAGGGAATATGGACGAAACAAGTAATCTACTGTATATTATTATAATGTTTAAATAATCACAGTTTCTGTTATACCTACATGGACGAAGGTATTGGAGATAGGCTCAGAACTGGAAAGGACAGGACTGATTTTTTTAGTAAATGCTTATTGCCTTGTTCTGGAGAGGATGATGTAGAAATATACCTTTCTAGGATCTGATTAGCATTCTGCAGCTTTAATTCAAGGGAGTTTGGGGTCCATGCCAGAAACAGTTCAGAAAATACTATATGAATCCAACTAACAATACATGTTATATAAAACAGTGATATTAAAAAGTCATTTCAAATGGCTTTCTGGCAGGTTGGTTTCCCCATGCTGGGTAGTGTAATAGGATTAGGGGTCAAATTATATTAGGTAGGTGGTAAAAAAAAAAAAAAAAAGAGACTCAGTGGTGAGTGATTGGCTTTACTTTTTAATATATGTTTATTTACATCACTGCCCTAATGTAATCCAAAGCCAGAGTAACTCATTGACATATATGTACAATATACATGTATGCTTATGTTATGTGACTCAGATACATGTTTATACATAGCCAATGCTCAATCACTACACAGGCTAATGCTGTATCTAAAGATGTGTGTTTTATTTTTTTTCCATATACGTAAATGGAATGTATTGTAACATATATTATATTTTAATATCAAACTGCAGTATATGTGCAGTTTTATATTCAAAGCATTTAATGTCATTTGAAATGTTAGAATAGAAAACCATTTTAACCCTTCATGAGATCAATGTGGCATTATACACGTTGGTCTTCACATTAGCATATAAGTAAGACTAGGACAAAACATGTATCTAGTCTTCAGGAGGCCAAGCCAATGCATTGCAGGGAATTTCTCAACAGAAGCAGATTTATTTTATGGGAGTTTGTAGGGTGAAGTTGTCTGAGTTTCCACACATCACAAACATATGTATCAGCAGCTTCACTTATGTCTCAGAGTACAGTATTTGTGACTGTATAGGAATTTTAACAGGCTAAGGCATCAGAGATCTTTTCATCTAACCTATTATATTGTTTGCGGCGCCTCATTGCACAGTGAAGAAAAAGAAAAGTGTGGGGTTTTATTTAAGGAGACCATTTATTTAATTAGCAAAATATAATTATTGCAACTGTTGCATTTCTCACAATATTATAAGAAAGAAAAATATATTCTGTAGATTTTTGCTTAATGCTCCAGTCTTTATTGTGCTTTTATTTCTTTATCTGTTTATTTACATGCTAGCAATGCATATACAGTACTGTTGTATGTGCATGTTTGACAATTCTTGAAATGGCAAAAACATCAAGATTGATTGTTTTTATGTTGCCATTTTTTGTCAATATAAAGGTTATTAAAAAAGAGATTTATGGTCTATGTATTGAGCATAAGGGCAATGCAGAATGGCATAGCACAAGCATTTCAGTTCTGATTTTCAGCTTCTAATAGAAATTAATGGTATTGTGGTTTACAATGCTGTGTACACAGGGGGAACCTCCTTGCAGACTGTATAAACAATTATATTAGTCTAGATGTAAGAAATACAGGTATTTGGGGAAACAAGTAAATGTGTTACAACATTTGAGGGACAAACAGAGTCAAGCGCAGGCATTTCTTCTTGCAACTGTAAGAGTGTCTTCTTTTAGCTAAAATATGGATACAATCACTTTTAAACATTATAAAATAGCAATTGTTCTATCAAAGTGACAGTAGATTTTTTTGGTTGTATACTATGAGATAAATTGGTTTATTTATTACATTTACTGTGACACCAGGGCATGGAAATGTTGCAGCTGTGATGTTTGACAGCCTTTGGTGCAGTTTATAGGGGGAGGCGGCACTGGTAGAGACAGGGAGAGGGAGAAACACA
Organism: Pseudophryne corroboree; assembly: GCF_028390025.1. NCBI lineage: Eukaryota > Metazoa > Chordata > Amphibia > Anura > Myobatrachidae > Pseudophryne > Pseudophryne corroboree. The sequence goes on from NC_086454.1 coordinate 200,865,669, forward strand.
GAAACATACGGAATGGGAGAAGAGAGAAGAGAGAGGGGGAGGGGAGAGACAGACAAACAGGGAGAAACAGACATAGGAGAAACACTGGAGCAAGAGAAAGAAGGAGACACCGATGCATTGGGTGGCAAAAAAGATTGGTGTAATAAAAAAGGAGAAAGGGAAAAGATGACAAGAGAGAGAAAGGTGGAAGGAGGAGTAGTAAGTTGGATGAGAGAAATACAATGAGTTAAATAAAGGTTTGCACATCAGTCTATAGTAACATGCATATTATAACACACATATTATATTCTGTAAAATGCAGCTTCCTCTTGTATGGTTATTATGACCTTTACGTTTACATTTCGTTTTATATTTCATTTGCGGGCACTATGTAATGTGTATTAATGTGTACTACTTATACCTGAATATGTAAAACATCAGTAGATGTGAAGTGGAGATTGTACTGGTCACATGAATCTACTACACAATTATCATTTTCATTCTAAATAAATACATAAATATTATACGATAGAATTAAAATTGCATTTTTGTAAATAAATGGATTCGATAAATCTACTCTGTATTTTCTTGCCTGGGAAAAACAAATGCTAGAAAAATGTGATTAGCAGAATATGCACAGTATTCCAATAGTTCTGCCTCTGTCAAATGGAACTCCAATACTTGGGGGAGGAGAGATTGGGGTATTTACTAATGTACTTTTTGTGGTTGAACCTCCAAAAATGACAGTTTTGGAAGATTGATGCAATATTCCCTTAAATTATGATTACAAAACTCCCAAAAACATACATTTTCGGAGCTTGGCCCACTATTTTAGCCCAGCATCTTTGGGTCAACCCATACTAACAGACTCACAGCCCAATAACTGCACATGTGCTGTAAGCAAGCCGGATCCAAACCCCGGCTCTTTTTATTAGAGCCACTGTTTCATCAAGAGAATATAGAAATATGATTTATTAGCAATGAGATATGTGCTGATAAGAAATGTTAATTTATGGGGACATGTTACTAAAATGATAACTAGGCCCTTTTGGCTGCAAATTCCAGTGTACTGTCACTTCAGCAGAGGGGGCCTAGCTGTCTCATGATGACATTGGCCCTTCCTGCTGCCACATTACACAAGCCAGTGCTCTTATTTTCCACCTTCCAGCCAGCAACTGTGGTGACCATTCCAGCTGCCAAATTACACCAAGCAAGACATTTCTCCAATGCCCTGCAGTTCCATCCTTGTTAACTGAATGTGTCTGTCAAGAAGAACACATATTAATGAGTGTTACTGCTAGAGTGCATGACTGTATCAATGAGTTTGATTATCTTAGTGTGAATGATGCATGAATGGTCGACTTTTTTAGCCATGTAATATTGAAGCTTCTCTGTCATTTTACTCCTATTGCTTGCAGTAATTGGCAAAGGGAGACAGACAGTCACACCTAGGACATCAGCCAAGTTGGATTGGCTAATGTCCTAGGAACATTACAGAAATGCTATTGTGAATGTACTATAAGCAATAGTGGAGACACAAGTCTGTTACAATTTCTTTACAATGGTGTGCAGTAAATTACTTTTGTGAAATAGTCTTAAGATCACAAGGTCCCTTATTTCTTGCTTTTTTTCCAGATGGTATTTTAAACCGCAATTGACAAATGAAGATGGCAATAATAACTTGCTATTGTGGTATTCAAAAGGAAGATTATAATTTGGTCTTTTTCTAAACACCAATATAGAATTGTCATGGTATTGGCACATAGGCCATTAGGAATTGGATGCTCCTGTGCTATGTAAAAGTAATTGTTTGTCTGTTGTGAAGTTATGTAATGGTTTTTGTGGCTTTCCAGCTGGCTGTAATATGCAGTACATGGCCCTGTAGAACAGTGTGTTTGCCCTGAATGGTGGGGGCATCAGGGAGTTCAATATATCATAGATCTGACCACAGTAATAAAGCACCATCTTTGCCATAATCACAGAAATTAGCTTTTGCTATGTGTGCAGGGTGTTTCCATGAACCACAATGTGGATGGGATGAAGGGGAGTGGGGTGGGGGGTAAGATGTGATGGAGTATTGGGTATAGGTGGTGCCATGATAATATTATTTAGGCCCCACTATGCAAAGCTGCGATTACTGATATTGCAAAGCCCCCTGCAGGACCACAATGTTTTAATTCAGCCAGAATCATGTCATTAAGCCACCCTACCTCTCCACTTCATTCAGGAAGCAGGAAGCAGCATCCAAGGACTTCCAGGAGACTTGTTTTCTTCTCTGGGAATATGGGAGAGCCACCCTGATTTGGGAACCTCCCGATGTTCAGGAAGAGTAAGTGAATATGTTGTAAGACCATTATCAAAGTGAAGTTAAAAACTGCTTTCTCTGAGGTGCAGTGTTTCATACCCTAAGCTTCCATGATGGGATGGTCAGTTCAGAACAATTGGGGCAATTAAGTTGTGGGGGCCCCACCAATAAATTTGATACACTCCCCACACATGCCCCCCAAAATATGCCGTACAGTGCCCCCCTACATGACACATGGTGACCCCACCCTCAATATGTCCAATTGTGATCCTCTATTCCCGTTCATCCTCTTCTCCCCCTGCCCCCAGAAACTTACTTGTCAAATAAAGGCCTCCATCTTTTTCTTGTTCTCACATACAGAATGCCCTCAGCCGCCTACTCTCTCAGGCTGCCCTGGTCCGCGCATCATCAGTGTGCATCACTGCCAGGGCAGGAATAACTGCTGTGTGTTGTGATCCTATATTGAAACTATATGGAGATTACCTTGGGATCATTGTAGACCTGCTCCACTATATAAATAAAATTCTTATTATTAATTCTAATTATTGTTACTACACTGGTCCAGAGACGCTGTGCTGTATGCACTGCAGCACTGATTGTGCATGAAGAACAGTTGTGGCAGCCCTCGTCCAGGAACAGGTGCCTCTGGGCTCCTGTTCTCGGTAAACTGAAGGGTCACACCAACCCTTTGTGGGTGTCCGCCACTATCACCTCCCCTTTATCTGGCCCTGTGACTGCATGCTGTAATTATTATATGAATGATATTATATCATCTGCATTTATTAGAAAGCTTACAACAATAACCATATCTCTGTGTGGCAAAGAAGTGAGGTAATACCAGAGATTATTTTCTCAGCTACTTTCCTATTTCATTTAATAGCCACAAACTCCTTATTCTGGTGTCTACATGCTGTAGTTTCAGATTGGGTGGTCCAATGGCTCTGACAAATGACAATATTCAGACACTTGTGGCAAAAGGTTGCCGAATTCTGTCTTAAATTTAACACCATCTTAGTATGAACCAATCCCCATCAATGTTCATATCACTTCCTGATTGTAGGGGCCAATGAACAGTGGAGCATACAGCTGTTTGCAGAGCATATCTTATGTGTTTTCATACTGCACATGTTCTGGAACCAAGTGTATGCATAGCCCTGTGTATCTTATTGACATCTCTGCTTGTTGCTGAATGGGTGTACAGTAAATGTAGAATTCACGTAGGCAGTGTTCAGTGAGAGAATGTTAGCGGAATTGCGAAGTATGCAGAGTTAGCTGGAAGAGTAAATACACTGGTTTTCAGGTGCATCTTTTCGGCCTGGCACTCTGATGGCAATGACAGGTATCAAATGAATCGTACAGATAGGGACAAGCCACTGAGAAAGAAGCGTACATCTTTGCAATTGGGACTACATGCGAGAACAATTATTGCAGACTTGCGTTCAACTCCGGATCAGCATAGGAATCAATTCCACTAGAGCTTAACCGGGCATAGTCACTGGGGGGGGTATGGCCAAATCTGTGAGGCATGCCTTTGCCCCCCACCGAAACAAAAAATATATATACTGTATATATATATATATATTATGTGAGCACCTCAAAAGATGACACTTGTCCCCCTCAGCAGCTGACCCGGGCCCCTGCCAGGCCCCTTCAACAAACCTACGCCTGGGTAATCATTCCCCCCCTGACACACACCCCTTTCAATGCCCTAATATAGCAATCTGCTTATATGATATTTTATGATTGATGTGATTGACATTGATAAACCTAATACATTTTAGCTTCCAAGTATCTTTTAATTAAAATATATGCTTTAGTTTATTATATGCTGACACAGCTTCGTGTAAAATGAAATGTTGTGCTCGTTTGAGTCCATCAAAATGGCAATAAAAACTGGATAATATCTGGGTAAAATGCATAGTTTAATATAAGGGTTATTACCAGCAGGAAGGGCTCGGGGAAATTTATGTTCCCATAAGCTGAAAATCACCTGCGACACTTGTAGGCAGCTCTGAAAGATATGATCTGGCTCAGCTATCACACTAGCTGCATCATACCCATTGGACATGAGACTAATTACAGTTACTACAGTATGTCCTTTTTGGTCTCACTTTTCCATATCAAGGTCACACATTCATTATTGCTCAGATGTGTAGGGGAATTCTGCCCATGATGTTTTACAGTATGTCTCTATTGGAAACTGAAACTGAAATTGAACTAAATTCAAAAGGAAAGAAAATATTCAGAGTTCACGGTATCTTAAAGTGCTGAACACAAATCCATCTATTACGGGTATATAATTAACCTTGCTTTGGCTCTTTCATGACATCATCATGAATCGCTCCCAGTATTTGCAAACTGAACCAGCTGTTACATTCATGCAGTCTAACAAATTCTCCACGCACAGAAAGTCTCAGGGCGCCAGCTACTCTATGTGATAGATGCATGAAAGGTTATTTACGAACACTGATCAAATGTATAAATATGCATTATAATACAAGATTTCCAATAAGTGTCTAAAGTAGTCCACACACAAGTCCATATTTATGAAAGGGATAAAAGCCTATCCTAATCTATCAGGCCCGGTGCAAGCTATTTTCAGGTATTGCCAGTGTTAGCTTTTGCTGGGTCTCTCTGGTTCACACTTCCAAATACGTGGACACAGTGATGGTACAGAAAAGGATTGTGGGTCTGATTTAGAGATGGTTGCAATGTTAATGTATGCAGTGGAGCAATTTTTTTGCCACTCCACGTGCGTCTAAGTCATCGCTACAATTGCACAGTGCAGCGATGTTTGCGTGCCGGTGGTCGTAGTGATGATTTATTAACAAAGGATTGACAGTCAGGGAGTGTTTGTGGATGGCAACGTGGGAGTGGTGCTTTAAACGCAGGCATGTCATAATCATTTCAGAGGCGTGTCACAGCTTGCGTCTGCAAAGCCATATGCAGTTACTATGACTCCGGCGTCTTACTTCTGATGGCTTGCTGGATGACGATACGGTTACTCAGAACATCAATTATCGCCCAATGTGCATCCAGTAGTTACGTCTTTGTATGCAAGTGGTGTACCTAAGACACCTCCAGTGGGTGTCTCTCTCAATACATACTGTATCCCGGTGGTTGCGACATTCACATATTTGCGCACAGCCACTGTTTATGGGATCACAGCATCTATGGCATTTGCAGTTGGAAGCAAAAGTCTGGCATAGCCAGGTCACACATGCAGGGTCAGCACTTCTTAATATTGCCGGGGAGCTTATTACAAAATTTTATTAGTAAATTGTGATTATACAGTATTTTCTATAGCTGCGATCAAGGTCGTAGCTGCCATTGGTGCAGGGAGTGCTTCTGTTATGGGTCCAGAGTAGAGATGAGCGGGTTCGGTTTCTTTGAATCCGAACCCGCACGAACTTCACTTTTTTTTTCACGGGTCCGAGCGACTCGGATCTTCCCGCCTTGCTCGGTTAACCCGAGCGCGCCCGAACGTCATCATGACGCTGTCGGATTCTCGCGAGGCTCGGATTCTATCGCGAGACTCGGATTCTATATAAGGAGCCGCGCGTCGCCGCCATTTTCACACGTGCATTGAGATTGATAGGGAGAGGACGTGGCTGGCGTCCTCTCCATTTAGATTAGATTTAGAAGAGAGAGAGAGAGAGAGATTGCTGTGATACTGTAGATTAGAAGAGAGTGCAGAGTGCAGACAGAGTTTAGTGACTGACGACCACAGTGACCAGTGACCACCAGAGACAGTGCAGTTGTTTGTTTTATTTAATATATCCGTTCTCTGCCTGAAAAAAACGATACACAGTCACACAGTGACTCAGTCTGTGTGCACTGCTCAGCCCAGTGTGCTGCACATCAATGTATTGTATATAAAGCTTATAATTGTGGGGGAGACTGGGGAGCACTGCAGGTTGTTATAGCAGGAGCCAGGAGTACATGATAAATAATATTATATTAAAATTAAACAGTGCACACTTTTGCTGCAGGAGTGCCACTGCCAGTGTGACTAGTGGTGACCAGTGCCTGACCACCAGTATATTAGTAGTATTGTATACTATCTCTTTATCAACCAGTCTATATTAGCAGCAGACACAGTACAGTGCGGTAGTTCACGGCTGTGGCTACCTCTGTGTCGGCACTCGGCAGGCAGTCCGTCCATCCATAATTGTATTATATACCACCTAACCGTGGTTTTTTTTTTCTTTCTTTATACCGTCGTCACGGTCATAGTCATACTAGTTGTTACGAGTATACTACTATCTCTTTATCAACCAGTGTACAGTGCGGTAGTTCACGGCTGTGGCTACCTCTGTGTCGGAACTCGGCAGGCAGTCCGTCCATCCATAATTGTATTATAATATATACCACCTAACCGTGGTTTTTTTTTCGTTCTTTATACCGTCGTCATACTAGTTGTTACGAGTATACTACTATCTCTTTATCAACCAGTGTACAGTGCGGTAGTTCACGGCTGTGGCTACCTCTGTGTCGGCACTCGGCAGCCCGTCCATAATTGTATATACCAGTGACCTAACCGTGGTTTTTTTTTCTTTCTTTATACATACATACTAGTTACGAGTATACTATCTCTTTATCAACCAGTCTATATATTAGCAGCAGACACAGTACAGTGCGGTAGTTCACGGCTGTGGCTACCTCTGTGTCGGCACTCGGCAGCCCGTCCATAATTGTATATACCACCTAACCGTGGTTTTTTTTTCTTTCTTTATACATACATACTAGTTACGAGTATACTATCTCTTTATCAACCAGTCTATATATTAGCAGCAGACACAGTACAGTGCGGTAGTTCACGGCTGTGGCTACCTCTGTGTCGGCACTCCGCAGCCCGTCCATAATTGTATATACCAGTGACCTAACCGTGGTTTTTTTTTCTTTCTTTATACATACATACTAGTTACGAGTATACTATCTCTTTATCAACCAGTCTATATATTAGCAGCAGACACAGTACAGTGCGGTAGTTCACGGCTGTGGCTACCTCTGTGTCGGCACTCGGCAGCCCGTCCATAATTGTATGTACACTGCAGTGCCACTCCTAGATGGGCCCGGTGTTTGTGTCGGCCACTAGGGTCGCTAATCTTACTCACACAGCTACCTCATTGCGCCTCTTTTTTTCTTTGCGTCATGTGCTGTTTGGGGAGGGTTTTTTGGAAGGGCCATCCTGCGTGACACTGCAGTGCCACTCCTAGATGGGCCCGGTGTTTGTGTCGGCCACTAGGGACGCTAATCTTACTCACACAGCTACCTCATTGCGCCTCTTTTTTTCTTTGCGTCATGTGCTGTTTGGGGAGGGTTTTTTGGAAGGGACATCCTGCGTGACACTGCAGTGCCACTCCTAGATGGGCCCGGTGTTTGTGTCGGCCACTAGGGTCGCTTATCTTACTCACACAGCGACCTCGGTGCAAATTTTAGGACTAAAAATAATATTGTGAGGTGTGAGGTATTCAGAATAGACTGAAAATGAGTGTAAATTATGGTTTTTGAGGTTAATAATACTTTGGGATCAAAATGACCCCCAAATTCTATGATTTAAGCTGTCTTTTAGTGTTTTTTGAAAAAAACACCCGAATCCAAAACACACCCGAATCCGACAAAAAAAATTCGGTGAGGTTTTGCCAAAACGCGTTCGAACCCAAAACACGGCCGCGGAACTGAACCCAAAACCAAAACACAAAACCCGAAAAATTTCAGGCGCTCATCTCTAGTCCAGAGCTGAGAGGGGCCCGCCTTCCCTGTCACAGTTACATGTGCTGTATACAGGGTGTAGCTGCCATTGGTGCAGGGAGTGCAGCTGTTATGGGCCCAGAGCTGAGAGGGGCCCGCCTTCCCTGTCACAGTTACATGTGCTATATACAGGGTGTAGCTGCCATTGGTGCAGGGAGTGCAGCTGTTATGGGCCCAGAGCTGAGAGGGGCCCGCCTTCCCTGTCACAGTTACATGTGCTATATACAGGGTGTAGCTGTCATTGGTGCAGGGAGTGCAGCTGTTATGGGCCCAGAGCTGAGAGGGGCCCGCCTTCCCTGTCACAGTTACATGTGCTATATACAGGGTGTAGCTGCCATTGGTGCAGGGAGTGCAGCTGTTATGGGCCCAGAGCTGAGAGGGGCCTGCCTTCCCTGTCACAGTTACATGTGCTATACACATTTTCCCCAAACGTGTGGTACATTGAGGCCCTTATGAATATTTGCCTTGGGGCCTGCAAAATAATGAGGTACGGCCCTGCTCATTGCAATGTGGTATACAATGAACTGGATGGCATAATAATGTTACATAATATAAAGTGGGGCACTGTGATGTTGCACAATATTAAGTGGAGGCACTATGGTTTGGCATAATATGAACTGGGGCACTGTGATGTTGCACAATATTAAGTGGAGGCACTATGGTATGGCATAATATGAACTGGGGCACTGTGATGTTGGACAATATTAAGTGGAGGCACTATGGTGTGACATAATATGAACTGGGGCAACACTTATGTGATATAATATGAACTGAGCACACTGCATGTCATAATTTGAAATGGGGATATGATACTGTGTGGCATAATGTGTACTGGCAGCCCTTCAATGTGGCAGAATGTGAACTAGGGCCCTACTATGGTTCTTAAAATAAACAAGGGCAGTACTAGCGTACTAGTGCAGATTCTGCAGTGGTGTCTCTCTTGCAGGATTGGGACAGGGACCCCTTCAAAATGTTGCTATGGGGCACACAGAGTTCTGGCTACAGCCCTGGCTGTTATTATAACTGGCAATAAAAAAACTTTGTTACTGCTGCTTTACAAAAAATAGAGCTCAAGGACTGATCTGGTTACTGGATGAATGAGCAAATTAGACAAGATTTAGTCTTGTAGCCATGTAGCACGTTGGGACAGTTAGTGAGATCACTGCTAGCATGACTGTTAGTGTGGAGAGAATTTTTTTACATCATCCTCTGAGCATATTTACCAGCATTTCCGATAGTGACCCAATTGACTTTGATCACATTTTAATCACCCAGTACAGCTATGTTTGGGACACACTGTTTTATTTCAATTGCCCGATATCAGCTAAAATGTTGGAGCGAGTGCTGCCAGTATAACTTACACTAGCCAAATAAAAGCTAATTGGTGATTGATTGCATGCTCATGTACTGTACATTTTCACCTTAGAGCAATGCTAGTAAATAACCTTCAAAGGGTGATTTGCAAACATGAAAAACTGGGAAGGAGCAGAGCAAATGTTATTCTTCTTTCTTTTTGACATGCTACATTATTTTATAGCTTATGCTTAGCTTGTGGCCAGGAAACATTGCTGATATGATGGTAACAGAGGGGGTTTGAAAATGTTGCTTCTTCTGATAAAAACACTGTAGCTGATGATAATTTTGCATTGTTCACTGCTGAGTACAGACTGGTTGTTGTAATGCCCCTAATACTGACCCTCCAGTGCAAAAACATGAGAGTGCGTTGTAGAAAGAAATATTCAAATATTCCTCAGTGGGTGGAGCCTGCGCATCTAGGGGAAGTCCAATATTTAGAAAGTCGCTGCAGAGCCCTGCTATACCCACAAAGCAATGTGACTGTACAGACCTCCGAGGTGTCAGCAAATGCACCATCCAGACATATTTCATGCAGAACACAGCATGTATGTGCATGTAGAACAGATGTAATAGAAATAAATATTCACTCCACCCATACCCTGATGACATTTCAGGTCTACTATCATTAAGTTAATAAAGTCATTTTATCAACATTGACATTATAAATATAATGTCAACATATTCGGAATGCTGACACTGTCTATTTTATCTGTGTCTAACCCTTATAGTAACCCCAACGCTAATTCTAACCCTAACCCTAATTGTAACCCTAATAAGTGTACTGCAAATGTTGACATTTTCCAGGTGCTGGCATGTATGACGTCAACATTTTAAGTACAGTATATCGACATCATGAATGTCTGGTGTTCTGGTGTCAACATTATGAATGTTGACACTGTCATTGTCGACTTACTAACTACTTCTAATGAAAGACATAAATAAGGCTCCAATTAGCAGCATTATAGGGGAACAAAGGCAAAGCTGTAATCAATTAAGAGGCGTTCCATAGTAATAGTAGGCTGGTATTTAAATTGATGTTTAGTTTTTGCTTGGTCCTAAGACAGACCATAAATTAAAGTTATTAATAAATACCACAATTACAGTAGTTCATAAAATACCCTTTCAGTTTCTATTCAATGACCCTACCTACTGCTGTACTTCTGCTTATTAATATATACATGTGTGTCATGCCTGATTGCTTGAGTGGATATGTGCAGCAGCTCAGTGGCTGTGCCAGTGCATGTTACTGATTGCATGGTATGGCCATATGTCAGTAACTTTAGTGCTGTAAACTAATACATTGGGGCTTTATGAGGCATAATACATTTTCATTTGTTGCTGCATGTTACAATGGTGTTCCTTAGTTATTTCTATTTACATACTGTGTGGTCATGAAACGAATTCTACACCCACTGTCAGCAAATGGTGGAATGGATATTATTAGTATTTATAAGGTATTGTGCGTTCATATTTCAAATGTAAAACCTCAAGCTGTGTTAAGTTGCTTGGCTTGCTGGCAGCAGGAGTAAGAGCTGCACTAAACTAACTAAGCAATCATGATTGTCCGGAAAACCATTCATTTAAGAAATGCCCATTAGTTTTGGACCTGAACTGACAGTGTTTAATCAATGACAGCCCAAACTGTCACAACCCCATCACAAGTTTGGCAAGTATTTCTTTTAAACCTTTTGGGTGTGTTGTACTGAAGGCAGGTATCCTGTACTTACTGTCCTAACATAAAGCCTCTACTTGATCTAGTGGCTGCCGTACCCAATTGTTTTCCATCCTACCTCTATGATGAAATATCGAACAACATTTACAGTTATAGGGTTACATTGAAAGCAGATCATCCATAATTGCTCTGGTGTTGTATGTACAGAAATAATTGTGTATAATTGCTATATAAAGACTTGTATGCATTTTTGATGTGCACTCTACCCCTGTTCATAAACTTATATCCAAGGTCCGACTCTGTTTACACTGCACCTTGGACCCAGGTTATTCCTGGGTAAGCCCTGTTTCCATGGACCCCAGGTCTGCTCTACATGTCACTCAACGGACACTCCTTGGAAGTGGACCTCTGCATACACAGCCAATCAGTTTCTTTTATGCATAACCCGGGTTGCGCCATTTACACTGCACCACTACCTGGGTCCTTCCCTTGGTTAGTTTTCAAGGACCCTTTTATACTCGGCAATACCCCCATTTTTTAGTGGCACTGAAAAGGGGTATTAGTTTACTGCTTACCATCATCTTCAGGGTTATCTTGCAGTATTTGGTAAGTACTTGCAGTACAAATACAAGTACAAGTACTTGCAGTACAAATAATGCACCTGGAATCAGGAATATAGATGCTTCCATCCAGCCCTGTATGGCCTCCAATTCCATCCACAGGCCCCTCACTGAACTTTTCTTATGCAAACAGATGGATGCATACAATATACTCCACAAGCGGTATAAGTCCAACTCAGCAACAGCTCATGATGGGCCTGTTTCAGAGCTGCACACTATGCCCATGTTAACGGAGTTGAGCAATTTGTTTTGATATTGCACATGAGTGAAAATCTTGCAGCACAAGTGTTACTCAGAGTATACGCACTTCTGAATCAGGGCTGATGTACAATATGTATAAGAGATACTTGATAATCTAATACTTCATAGTGTTATAATATACAGGTATATTTATCACAGTCCGCATCTCAGATGCATATGGGTTGTAATCAATTCAACCAAAATCGCATTGCAATAATTGAATACATCTAAAGCAGCGGCGCTATTGCTCCTGGGTTGCAGAGCCGACCAAAGACTGCAGGGGGGAGCCGGCTCGCACCTACGTATAAACATACATGTAAAGTTGTATGTGATATACTGATACATAATATATGTGCTGGCTGCCTTATCTGGGGATCAGCAGCCATCCCATCACAGGACACCTGCGTACAGTGCTCAGCCTGTCTATCTTCAATAAGCCATCCCCAGACTCATGTGAAATCAGCCAATGGAAGTGTGGAAGCGGAACTTTACATGTGTGTCTATATGTGCTGGCCAGCTCCCCCTGCAGTCTGTGGTCGGTGCTGCAGGCCAGGGCAGCAGGTGCCACTGACTGAAATGATATATCAACTATTGCATGCAGGGACAGAGCTTGCAAGAAAGCTCTGTCCCTGCGTGTGGACAAACATGTACCGCCCCTGGCTACCCCTCCCTCTTATGCGCCCCCCCTCCCTCCCCCCCCCCCCCCCCCGTGATCAAGAGGAGGGAAGCCGGTCACCTGATCCTGTGCTTTGCTGTGACCCCTGTTGCTGTAAAGTGAGATGCCAACTTCACAGCATCGCTTTACTCATGCCTCCCAACAGTCTGAAGAATCATTGTGGGACTTCTTACCGCGGATTTGCAGAGTGCGGCCAAAAAGGGGCATGGGATTGTGTGAGTGCTGTGATTGTGAGCCATACCTCCTGTTTTCATTACTGAGGGGGTATGACCTGCCCTGTGTGAGCTGGTGGCCGGCCATGCCCCCAGCCCCTCCGTCTCCCGTGAATAGATGCTGTGCAGCTGCGCATAGTATCTATTCAGTGCTGCACTGCTAAGCAGAACAACGAATTACAGAGGGCCTCCCAACTGCCGCCACCACCTCGGGACACTGTGGCCCATGGGTGGGACAGTGCCCAAAAAACAGGACTGTCTCGCAAAAATCAGGACAGTTGGGAGGTAAACTTTACTGCCCCAGGGGTCACAGCAGGAGCACAGCAATTAGATGTCCGGCTGCCCTCACCTTGGGCGGGATGTACTAATGTACATCGCCGCCCTGCACCACAATGCTGATCGCATATGTACTTACATATGCGATCAGCATTGCGGAGGACAGCTCTTCCGATAAGAGCTGTCCTCCGCGATGCACAGCGGCAGCCTGATTTCCGGGATTCGGACCCAGGAGTTACTCTGCGCATGCGCAGGGTGACGGGGGTGGCCGCAAGGCATGCTGGGAGGGATCCGATCGGATCCCTCACACAGCACTGCGGAGAGAAGCCCATAGGCTTCTATGGACTATAGCCAACTAAAGCTGGCGAACCCCGCCGCGGCGCTGACCTGCCGGCCGGGGGATGGTACATCAGGAAAATGCGGTAAACAGGGGGTTTACAGCATTTTCCGCTTAGTACATTCCGCTCCTTATCACCGCACACCATTTCCTAAGTGCAGGTAAGTATTACTTTTATTTTATTTTATTTTGTTTCTAACTTTTTTTTTTTTTACACAGTGGTCAGCCTGTGTGTCCATCTGCCACATATGGCTGATCACAGGGGCCAGATCTGAGCACAGCCTTAATGCCAGCAGGAGGAGAAGGCTGTGCAAGAATTGGGGAACCAGAGGGGAGCTCAGATAAGGCATACAAAGATATTCAAGTATGCCAGCCCTTGCAAATCTAGATAGATGTCAGCAATGCTAATATTTCTATTATTTATAATATGTATGCTTTCATTATGTATTCTGATTAGTAAGGACCAAAGAATATATAATTAACAGTATAATTATTTTTAGGACGAGAAAAAAGAAACATTAGTATTATAGTCATTTTGGTTGGACAGCCCTGAATAGTGGACATTGAATGTGTGACTTATCCGAACACGGGTTTGATGTCATACCAAAGTAGGTGTTTTCGTGGATAAACCGGGAAAGCTTTGAGTAGATATGCGCATGTTTGAATAACATAAAAAAATCACCAAGAGTTTGTCACTGTAAGGAAGGGATACATACTATTTACCGGGTGGGGCAGGATTCCGGCTGTCAAGATCCCGACAGTGGCATCCCGTCTGCCAGAATGCCAGCGGCAGGGTGAGCGCTAAGCGTCCCTTTGTGGGTTCTCTGTGCTCGCAACGCTGCGGCCTTGGTGGCTCGCCACAGGTTCTATTCTCACTCTATGGGTGTCGTGGACACCCATGAGTGGGAATAGCCCCTGTGGGCCAGGATTCCGGCTGTGTGCATTGTTGGCTGTCGGGATTCCTGACAGCTGGTTACCCAACAGCCGGCAAATTGATTGCATTCCGTGACGAGAAATGCTAAACTATGTATTTAGAAAGATAATACCAAACCGGTAGAGACACAATGGCAAACTGGGTTGTGAAGTGACAGATGGAGTTTGATGTCAATAAATGTAGGGTTACTTACACATTTAATGGAATTCAATTGTAGAAAACTTAAATGGAAAAAAGCTGAGACTCAACATATAGTGCCAAGCAGCAACTGCAAAGGTAACCAAGATCCTTTGATGAATAAAACAGCACATAAATGCCAATATACCACTGTATAAGATATTAGTTCACCACATCTTCAATATACTAAGTGATACAATTTTGACCACCTCACTGTAAAAGGTCATAGTCAAATTCAAAAAGGTACAGAGGTTTGTAACCTCAGTGATAAAGGTCATAGTTTATAAAGGCATATAAAAAGTCAATAAATATAAAGAGTTATCTAATGAGCTAAGAGAACAAGAGAACCAGCAGGGGTGAATAAAAGACAAAAGTTTCAGAATAGCATAGGACAGGGTTCTTTATTGTAAGGTTGACTAAGCTGTGAAATTCTTACCCTAAACCTGGGTACACACTAGTGCTATCGGCTTGATATGTCGACATGGACAATCTGCACACTCCCACTGTCATTAGCGATATCTTCCGGTTGGTCCCGCTGTCAATAATATCATGTGCAGTACCATGCAGTGTAATGGAGGATGGAACGAGGGATTGTTCCATCCTTCATTACATCATTCTGATGTGTACCGTGGATACAATATGTCGGCCACCATATTGTTCGGGTATACATCTTTCTAGAAGTGTGCGAGTGTGTATTGCCATCATTTAGTTCAGTTGTTCCTAAAGTTGTCAGTACTGAAGGGGTGGGTTTACCTAGCAGGGAGGGTAGATTGGCTTTAAATAATGTTACAATAGTTGTGACTCGTGTCATTTCTCAGTGGGTCGATGGACGAGGGAAGTGATCCAGAGTGTGGGAACCAATGTCTCATCCGAATACTATATATATGTATCTGCACTAAATCTTTTCTGTTAATACACATTAAAACTCAATTTTCTATTTAGTGTCTGCAGCAAGTTATTTCTGGCCTAACTTGTTCAGTACGAAATAGTAAATAAAAAACAGTTAAATATATTTAGTATCTATTTAAAATATTTAATTTATAAAATGTTCCAAAAACCTTGAGGCGGAATGAAAATGGGAAAGAGATGAAGAATTTCAGGCTTTTAGTGCATTTGTCTCCTTATTTCTTAATATCAGTTATCACTTGTTAAAGGGTTTATCCTTTTAAGAAAATATATTGCCATTTTACCAGTAAATGGAGGTAATGCTATCAGTTCATCTGCATAATGTACTAATTAAATGTAAATATAATAAGGCATAGGTCTGAGCCCTACTAATCTTCATATATAGCCTAATAGCATAACATTGCATATGCACCAAGTGTATTTGCTATGATTATGTTTTAATGTGAACAGTATTTACTGTTTGTCATCGGAGTAATCTTATAAAATCTTAATGGCTAAACACACTTGTGCAGATAGAATTCAAATAACAAAACAATCTATGCTCTCAAAATAGGTGTATATTTGTCAAAGGCTTATGCTCACATATCAAAGGTGGGAAACTGTGCCATTAACACTTTGCTGCTATGGACAAGTGGGACTCATCCTCCAGAAGTACATTTAAAGTGCTAAGGACAACCCCTGCTCATCCTAAATACTGCAGGAGCTCAAATTGCAGAGACAACGTATCTTCTTCTTCTTGGAATGGATGCCAAATAGAGGGTGATGATGTCATTGTGCTCTACCCCTCACAGTATTACAATCACCTTATTTATGTAATTAATTTTGTCTCTTCCTCACTGTAAACCAATAAAATAAAGTGAACAATATGTAGTGCACATTATAATTGATGGAATGACGTGAGGCATAAACTGTTTTACATTCCCCTTTTTTAAGGTAAGATGAAGCTTTTAGTTGAATCTTAAATTATAGCAGCAGTCATGTACAATATTTTCCTCCGGCTTTCTTAGAGTGCTTTTCACCCCAGGTAGTGTGTAAGATGCTAAAGTGTTAGTCAGTTAGACAGCAAGGGTCATTTCTGACAAGCAAGACTAAAATGTGGCAGCATATCTATAGATCAGCAATTTTATATACATAGCTTCACACTGACATTGTGCATGAATATAATCCAGCGGCAGTAAAATGTTCAAAAGTGACACATACGTTGTCTTACGCTCATGACTTAAGACAGGATTAAGAAAAACAAGGGATATGTGGTTATTAAGAGGGTTCATAGAAAAGCAACAATAAGCAATACTTAGGTTTAAATGTAGAACTGAAAGATTTATTCTGTGAGAAAGTGAAAACACCAGCACAAGCGCTGCCTTTTATGATAACAAATCTTTCAAAATTCCATTTGTGACCTATTCCCCAAAATTGATCTCAATATTCTAAATCTGCTAATTGCTTTGTCAGTCTGCCTGATAAAACGTCATTTTGCACAAGAAGTGCCTGTTTAGCTGCTTCTCTCCACCATGGAGTCTCTCTCTCTCTCTCTCTGATATTTACATTTGTACTTCATTGTTTTATACTTCATAGATTTCCTTTATATGGTAAGTACCTAATGTATAGCCTGAGTTAGGGTTGCATATAAGTGCAGTTTTACAATGTAAAAATTCACTATGGTGCACAATTGTCACATTTGCATCCAAATTTCAGCCTGCACATCTATTGCATTTGCAACCCCTTGCGTCTAGAGATACCATGTTATAATAGACTGTACCCTTTGTGATACATCTTATTTCGACTTACCCAAATCTTTGAATGGGTGTGGATCATTAGATCGACAGTGTCTAGGTCGACAATGTTTAAGTCGACCACTATAGGTCGACAGTCACTAGGTCGACAGGGCAAAAGGTCGACATGAGTTTTTTTTTTTGGGGGGGGGGGGTTGTGTTGTTTTCTTCGTAGAGTGACCGGAAACCCCAATTAGTGTACCGTGTCCCCTCGCATGGCTCGCTTCACTCGCCATGCTTTGGGCAAGGTGCCTCGCTCTGCTACCGATTCGCTCGGCACAGATTACCATTCCAATCATAGTCCACGTGGATCGTTAAGTATGAAAAAGTAAAAAAAAAAACTCATGTCAACCTTTTGACCTGTTGACCTTGCACATGTCGACCTAGAAACCCTGTCGACCTTCCAACCCTGTCGACCTAGTGACTGTCGACCTAAAGTGATCGACCTAAACATTGTCGACCTAGACAGTGTCGATCTTCAGGCCGAATCCCCTTTGAATATGCCACCTACAGGGCTGGACTGGCCAACAGGGATACAGTGGAAACCCCTGCTGTGGCCCAATACCTGTGGGCCTATATGCTCCTCTAGGTATCAGGTTTCAGACTGTGCACTTGAGTTATACATTATACTGCACAGGACTATAGTGTATTTTCTACAGTGCATTGCTCTTATTAATATGGTACATTATTATGATATACTAGCAGTATTTACTATATATATTAATCAAGGGGCCAAGACCATGCCCTCTCTATTGATTACGGAAACCAATTTGGCGGTTGGCCACACCCCCTCTGGAGGCTGGACACACCCCTAAGCATGGGCCCATGCAACAGCATTCCCTTGCTAGGCTCTTCATGTCCCAGTCCGACACTGGCCACCTACAGTATACAGTAGAATATTTATTCTGCACCTGCATTAACATGGTACAAGTTTTGGAGTTGATGATGATGAATTGTGTTTGCTTTGGACATATCCATACGCTACATTAACCACTTAACTGACACCTTTCCCCAAAAACAGCTTAGAAATTGTCGTTTTTGTTTTAAATTAGGTGAAGAACATAAATTTAACCCTATCCAAAATGATTTTAGTTAAAAAAAAAAAGAAAACATCTTTTAAAACGAAATATATTTCCCCCCAAACATTAAAACATTTATCGGGAACATCGTGACTATCAGAACATCGGTAACATCACGACCATCGCGATTTTAGTTTTTAGAGCCCAGACAGCTGCCAGGTACACAGGGGGGGTGGGTCTGGGAGTGGCGTGGTGGTGATGGTTTACACTTATCAGCATCTGCTATGATCTGTAGCACGGCAACACTGGAAGGGGGGTTGCGGGGAGGCAGAGGGACCTTCCGGTCCCTATGACAGCAGCAGTGGAGGGAAGTTCCCTTCCCTGCCGCTACTAACACTGTTTATCTGGCTGGTCACATCCTGTGTGACCAGGTCAGATAATACACTTGCAGGCATGGTCGCATCAGGCAAGTGGTTAAAGGTTCCATGAGTCTTGAAAAATACAAACATGGAAACTAAAGTGTGCAGATGCATCTCTGCTCATACACAAACGAGTCATTTTTACAACCAACCAATAAATCAGCAACTTAATAAATCAGTGTCCCTATAACTTAAATTTGATTATATTCTTTTAAATTGAAAACAGACAATTTTCTTTAACAATACAATAAAGTATCCGATATAATAAAAGGCTAAGGCTGTTATGTGCGCCGGTGGCCACTAGAAGCTGCCACACAGACTAAATGACTCACAGCTGAAAGCACGAATGATACTGCAGGGTGTTGTTACAGCCTCATAACCTGCTGCTGCTAATATCAATAATACTGATCTGACAGTTTCACACTTGCTACATACGGAGAGAGTGGGCTGGGGAGAGAGTGGAGGTAGGGTCAAATAGGGACAGTGGAGAAAGATGCAGATTTTTTTCAATATAGTCATCTCTGTGGTACCGCCACCGGCCACTGGAGGGCCCCAACAGAGCTCTGTTCAGAACACTGATACGCACACACACCCTATGTACACTGCACCCTCCTCCATATACTGCCCTATATACATACTGCACCCCCATAACTCTCCATATAGTGCACCCTATATACAGGGCACCCCCCCACCTCCATATACTGCTCCAGCCATATACCGCATACTCTGCACCCCCTCCTCCATATACTATGCTACACCCCAGGTTACTTACCATCCTGGGCCTCGGCAAGAAGTAGCAGCAGTAATCAGGAAAAGGATGCAGGAACCACCAGAGGGTCCCGCAGTGCACAGAGCAGAGGCCCGGGGACATGTGTGGCCACTTACCGGCAGGAGGAGAAGGTGAATCAGTCCGGCAAGCAGGGTAAAGACCCTGTGTGGGGTGATCAGTGTGGGACCAGGAGGAGGAGGCGGAAAATAACCGACACAGCTGCTTTATATATACTGCTTGTCTGCGGAGGGACGGGGTCCTGTGCTTGCTCCTCCCACTCACCGCACAGGCCATGCACATACCCTCTAGCAAGCTGCTTTTGGCTACGGGTGTCCTCTACTCTCAGACTGGCCGTGCGGGGACTGATGAGCTTACACATTCCAGTACTGGTGTATATAGTGCAGCATCATTCTAGCCTACCCATTACAGATATACAGCATCTATAACAGATGTGTCCTCTTACATCTTTGCTCCGTGCACTAAACGTTGCGTGACATAACGCGTGAGTGCCGCGTGACTCTGTAACACCGAGCGTCTTTTTTGGCATTTTTTTCTGCAAAAATGCGTCTTAGTCACATTGTAATGTAATAGGACACACAACCAGCTTCTGTTGATTAAAATGATAAGCGGCATGCCTATATTCTGTGTGTGACTGCGACTGTTTTTGCATTCAAAATACTATGCTACAGTGTTATCTTGGAAAACACCGTACCGTATAGTGATATTTCGAGTGCAGATAGAGCAGCAATTAAACACAGAATATAGGCATGCCGCATAACATTTTAATCGGCAAGATCTACTTGTGCGTCCTATTGCATTATTTTGCAACTAAGATGCATTTTAGCACAAAAAAAAAAGAACTGCTTGCCACTACCGAGTCCTACCACTTCATGGCGCAACTTGAAGAGCTGTTTAGCGTGACTGCAGCAAGAATGTAAGAGGACACATCTTTATATGAAAAGGCTACCGCTACACACAAACTCAGACTCACACACACTCTCACTCAGCATGACAGAGCCCCGGCTTCCTGCAGCTGGACTTCCAGAAACCCAGAGGCTCCTGTGTGAGTAGTCACCAAGCCCGCTATAATTCGGCCATTCTGTCCATTATTTTGATGGGCCTTAAACTACTATTCTAATAATGAAATAATGCAATGTAGTGTTTCAATAAAATATATCAATAAGTGTTTTATTCCCAGTTTAAGTTAATAAATGTTAACAATGTTAACTTACTGACTTCATGTTTAAATTGCTCTACAGTCTTAGCCTCTACCACCTCTGATGGGAGGCTATTCCACTTATCCACTACCCTTTCTGTGAAGTAATTTTTCCTTACATTTCCCCTGAACCTGCCTCCCTCCAGTTTCAGTGTATGTCATCGAGTTCTAATACTTCTCTTCCTTTGAAGAATGTTTCCCTCCTGAACTTTAAGACCCTTCGTATATTTGAAAGTTTGTATCATATCCCCCTTTCCCTTCTCTCCTCCAAACTATACATGTTAAGATCTTTTAGCCTTTCCGGGTAAGTTTTGTGATGTAGGCCATGCATCCATTTTAGTTGCCCTTCTTTGTACACTCTCTAATGTATTTATATCCTTCTGGAGATATGGTCTCCAGTACTGGACACAGTATTCCAGATGGGGCCGTACCAAAGACCTATACAGTGGCATTATTACTTTTTTTCCTGCTTCTGATTCCTCTCCATATGCAACCAAGCATCCGACTTGCCTTTTTCATTGCTTTGTTGCATTGCCTTCCTGCCTTTAAGTCACTTGAAATAGTGACTCCTAAATCCCTTTCCTCCTCAGTAGTTTCCATTATAGTACCCTTGATACCATATTTAGCCTTTGGGTTTTTGAGACCCAAGTGCATGATTTATCATTTTTTAGCATTAAACTGTAGTTGCCACGTTCTTGACCATTTCTCAAGCCTACCTAGGTCATCAATCATTTGTTTTACCCCTCTCAGTGTGTCTACCCTGTTGCATATCTTTGTATCATCTGCAAAAAGGCATACTTTCCCTTCAATACTATTTGCAATGTCATCAACAAAGATATTAAAGAGAACTGGTCCAAGTACAGATCCCTGGGGTACTCCACTGGTAACATTTCCGTCCATAGATTGCACTCCATATACTACAACTGTCTGTTTTCTATCCTGCAACCAGGTTCTTATCCATTTAGCTGTTTTATAATCCACCCCTACGCTTTCAAGTTTATTTAGCAGTCTGCGATGTGGGACAGTGTCAAATGCCTTACTAAAGTGTAGATATGCTACATCTACAGCTCCCCCTTGATCTATTATTTTCGTCACAGAGTCAAAAAAAGTAAATAAAATTTGTTTGGCATGATCTCCCACCAGTAAATCCATGCTGTTTTGGATCCTGTAAGTTGTTTGATTTAAGATATTCCACAACTCTTTCTTTTAATAGTTTTTCCATTAATTCCCTACTATGGATGTAAGGCTTACTGGTCTGTAGTTACTTGCTTCTTCCTTGCTTCCACTTTTGTGAAGTGGAACTACATTTGCTCTTTTCCAGTCCTCTGGAATGGCACCTGTATTTAGTGACTGGTTAAATAATTCTGTTAAAGGTGTCACCAGCACATCTTTTAGCTCTTTTAGTATCCTTGGGTGTATCCCATCTAGCCCCATCGATTTATCCACTTTTAGTTTTGAAAGTTCTGTTAGGACCTTCTCTATAAATGTACTTTCATCTACCTTATTTTTATGAATGTCCTTGCAACTTAACTGTGGCCCCTTCCTTTCTCCTTCTGTAGTAAATACTGAGCAAAAATAATTATTTAGGTGATCTGCTATTGCCTTGTCTCCCTCCACCAAATGCTCACTCTCTGTCTTAAGTCTTATTATTCCTTCATTAGATTTTCTCCTTTCACTTATATACTTAAAAAAGTTTTGCCCCCTTTATCTACTGACTGGGCCATTTTCTCCTCAGCTTCAGCCTTTGCACATCTGATCACTTTCTTAGCATCCTTCCGTCTGTCAAGATACACCTCTTTGTCGTTATTATTTTGAGTCTGTTTGTATTTCCTAAAAGCTATCTTTTTTGCTTTCACACTAGTTGCTACTTCTTTTGTGAACCACACTGGCTTCCTTTTCCTGGTGCTTTTCCTAACCCTTTTGATACAAAGGTCTGTTGCCCTTAGTATTGCACTTTTTAGTTTTTCCCACCTCTCCAGCACTCCTTCCAATTTCTTCCAGTCCGCCAATGAATCACTTAAACATCTCCCCATTTTTGCAAAGTCAGCATTTCTAAAATCCAACACCTTTGTTTTTGTGTGACAGGAGTTGGATCCTGTCTTTATACTAAACCATACTGCTTGATGATCATTAGAATCCCAGGTGATCACCCACATATATGTCTGATATCCTGTCTCCATTTGTAAGAATCAAATCTAATATTGAGCCTTTGCGAGTGGGCTCCCTCACCAATTGCTTAAAAGATGCTCCCTGTAAGGAATGTAGAAATTTGCCACTTGTAGCTGAACTTGCAAAAGACCCCTCCCAATTTACATCAGGTAAATTAAAGTCTCCCATAATTATGACTTCTCCCTTTAAAGCCATTTTAGTGATGTCCAACAATAGGTTCCTGTCCAAATCCTGCCCCTGGCCTGGTGGTCTATAGATCACCCCAATGCGAATAATGTCCTTCTCCCCGGTTTCTATGGTGACCCAAAGGGCCTCAGTTTTGTCGTGAATATTTTTTATTAAAGTAGCAGTTATAATTTTTTTCACATACATTGCTACCCCTCCTCCTAGTCTTCCCATTCTATCTTTCCTAAATAATTGTATCCTGGCATAGCTATGTCCCAGTCATGATTGTCATTGCATCTTGCCCACTTTACTACGGATGTGGGAGATCACCCACTCTTCCAGGGGACTACATGAAAAATCAGAGTCACCCACATCTTCCAGGACAGTTGGTAAGTATGTAATGAACATAGATAGGTGTTATATGTATTGAAAGGCAGATCTGGTATGTAAAAAAACAAACCTATTCTAAATGAATAATGTGAGTTACACCAAGTACGTTATTCACTTACCTACTGTATGTTGTGCACACAAGATGTGTAAAACTACTGTATGTGCAAACTGAATAATCTGTGCAGTGTACACAGCAATGTATGCATATTTGATGACTAATCTCCACTCTGAGAGAAGCATGGATGCAGGCAGGGGTCGGACTCTTTCCTGAAGAGGGGATGGGGCCAAAATTATGCAGTTTAAGAGAATCCTGCCTTTTGGCCCTGATCGTCCCCAGGTACCAACAATTAAATGCATTATACTCCCTGTCCAACCAACTTCACAAGGAAAAGTGCAGCATGCAGGAGAACCACCCCTCTTCCAGTTGCCCAGGGAACTCACCAAACATTTGTGTGTCTCCATAAGGTTACAGTAGAATCTGTGGTGGAACTATAGGTGTTGCAGCCTGTGCATTGCACCATGGCCTGGCCACAGTATAGAGGCCTGCAGGCGGTGGTATTATCAGCAGTAGTAATAATGAGTCTGACTGACTGATTGTAGTACTCCATGGCTGGCTGTGAGTTGTAACGAAGAAGTCCAGAGGAGAGGAGTAGGCTCCTCTAATCTCGTTGGCAAATCCTACAGTGCTGGTAGGTAGCAGCAATGTTTCTACGCTTCTACGTTTCTACCCAAGGAATGGCTTATTAATTGGTAGAAACAGGTTCAGGAGGTACAGGATGGTAGTTGCAGGATGGCAGGATATACAGTTGCAGCCAGGAGCATATAAAGTATGTAGGGTGTTGTAGAGCACTTATGGTGCACACTCACTGTGAAAATATATGTATGCAGTGGTGGCAGCAGGATGGTTATTATACACAGTGGTGGGTTTATACTGTAGTGGTAAATGGTATCTGTATGTAGTAGCTACAGCTGGGTAGATGTTCGTTACTCAGTACAGAGATAGGAAAAAAGACATTTGAGAAACCATACATGCGCAGTAGTGCATTTGGCAGTAGGAGGTTGTGCCTCCGGTGACCCAGAGAGGAGCCATGCTGCCCCTGCCAGCCCTAAACCTAGCATAGCAGAGCAAGCCACGCACTGCAGTTCTGGTGTGGTGACAGCTTTGCTAGCTAATTCCACCACTGGAGAGGGTGCTGTAGATCAGTTATGAAAGTACAGCCGTGGCCAAATGTTTTGAGAATGACACAAGTATTGGTTTAACTTTTCACAAAAGGTGAGCGCTGCCATCAGCCCTGTGTCATGCCAACAGTAAAGTATCCTGAGACCATTCATGTGTGGGGTTGCTTCGCTGCCAAGGGAGTGGGCTCACTCATAAATTTTCCTAAGAACACAGCCATGAATAAAGAATGGTACCAAAACAACCTCAAAGAGCAACTTCTCCCAACCATCCCAGAACAGTTTGGTGAAGAACAATGCCTTTATTCCATACTGAAAAGAAGGATTGTTAGTTTTATATACTGCAATATATATTAATGATCAACTCATATCAATGTCTTGCCCATCTGGTCAATCTTACACTAGAAAACAGTGAGAAATATAAACATGACAATTGCCATGCTATAACCACAAATGTTAAACATCACCTGAATGTATGTTCAGGAGACTGCAGCAGATATGGGAGATATTTGCTGTGGTCCCCCGTTTTCAATCACAAAAGCATCCCCCATAGGTTTCAAAGGGGGTTGCTAAGGTGGCACAAGTAGCCAGATTGGCACAGATGATATCAGCCATTATAGCCTATGGACTACATATCATAAAATGTTCCAGGAGAACGATCTGTAGGATCCCTCTCTGGTAATGTCCACTATCTCATGCACAGTTTGATAACTGTAGATGCGCAGTAGCATGGCCAGAGTCTAAATCTGATCACATTAGCGATAAATAATAAATATGCACCATAATGAGCTAAAGTGGGCTGCAAAGAAAATTTTATAAACACAAATTCTGTGTGATTTCTAGTAACGAATAAAGCATAATAACTGCCAGAAAATTGCACAATCGGAAATTCATGCGCAAGGAAAATCCATTGATACCACAGGAAATAAGTGAGTTTCCATGCAGTAATCACTGATTTTAGGGACAGAGAAAAGGCAATTTGATTGAACAGCTTCTCCCCACCCCCCGCTGTAATTACATGACAATTAGCTTTGGGGTAAACCTCGCAGCTAATTGAACAAAACATGCCTAGTAGGGTTTGATTTAGAGGTGGACCAAGAGGCAATATGCATACAAATGGCCAATGTGTTTCCTACAGCATGAGTTTGCACTGCATGTAGCCCGATTTTCTGCGCACAGAGCCACAGTACAGATTCGGATGCAGGTTGTGGAAATTTTTTATGTAAGTTCTGGGAGGTGACTGGGAGATAACAGAGAGGTACCATTCTAATGTTGCGTATTATGGGAGTGTTAAGGGCGTGTCGCTGAAAGCGGCTTACTTAAGCCACTTAACTAGGAGGCCATTCTCAGAGCAAGTTTCGATGGTGCGACCAATGATGCATTGATGGTGCATCTACAGACGCATTGTACAGAAATGCAGTGACTTAAATGCTGTGAGCGGATGTCTCAGTTCTTGCACATTCGGATGCACACTTGAACAGAGGAAGGTCTTTGTAATGGCTTTAGCGTAAAATTGCAGACGCAACCCAAAGATGCAGCCACAACTTCTCCTGCATCCACTCACTATATGAATCAGTCCATTAATCGTCTAAACCGCCTATGCATTCTTATTATCGGGATTCGTCCGGCATCCCAGTGGTCCGGATGCCGGCGATCATGTGACTGATGCCAGAATCTTGACACCCCTTAGGAGACCTGTGCCAGAACACCGACATCCCGAATATCAGGGTGCGGGTTAGGGCCCGGGACGAGGGTTGGGTCTAGGTATTGAAGGGGGGTAATCATAGTCAACACCCCCCAAGGGTTAGCCTTAGCCGACACTCCAGGAGGGTTAGCCCAAGGTTTAGGGTTATGGAAGGGGAGGAGACAGCGGTAAAATACCTACCTTTGTCCGGTGTTGAGATTCTCACTTTTCTGATGCCATAGTTGGTTATTTGACCTCCAGGATTCAGACCGCTGGGATTTCATAGTCAACCCCTTATTATGATTATGATGCAAATTGTGTGTATTTGCATCTGTTATGGATTAGAACACACTTACATGCAATCAGCTGGTTTTGGACTACAAGTTCCAGATACCATGTGCTTCTGCAGCTTCAAAATCAGTGGTTGCTGAGACCTACTACATGACATTGTTCATATTTGGTATAAATGTATATCATGCCCTCTTGACCCTACCTCAATTATGAACTGTTTCTCTTATCCAGTCTCAAACTTCCAGTTCCTCATTCAGTGGTGGGTTGGTGATATACAATGCACTGTCTGCTCTGCAGTAGCAGCACTAGTGATCCAAAGTGCACTTTAAACGTTTAACACTTTGCCAAGAGTGAAGTAGTAGGCGGAGCCAGCCAAGTGACACTTTCCACTATCACTGTCAGCAGCAGCTAGGAGGCGGAGCCGCAAGGCTGCATGCCGAGTCAGCAGCACAGCCGCAGCTCTGGTCCACCTCTGCTCCAATCAGTCAAGCAACCTTGCCCTTGTCTGTTGCTGCTCTGGAATCTGCTTGCTCTGCCTTTCATCTGTGCCAGGCGGTGGATGATCAGGTTGTGGGCAGCCAGGGGGTACATTTACGCTGCTCCCCGTTCCCCGCCTTCTCATTGTCAGACACTTCTGAGCCAGCCCTGCAGGAACTAATTAAACCACGTTCCTGGCAGGACGGCAATGCACCTTTGTGACATCACACGCAATGATGTTAAACGGCGCGGAGGAGTCACTGCCACTGGGCGTATGTGGCACAGGGAGGGCTATAGAAGCCTTCTACTGTGCCACCATCATAGTAAATAGGGGACCATCTGTGCCAGCGATGGCATTTAACTACCAGCACTGCAGCCAGTGCTGGTGGAGGTGCTTCAGCTGGGGGCGGGTCTTGGCTGGTCACTTGCTGACTGCTGTAGCGGGAAAAAAAAATTCTGTCTACAGCAGCAGAGCAGTGAGCAGTTGCTGTGGGTCTATTTTGCTGGTGGGCCTGGAGCTGCAGCTCTATCAGCCCCATTGTTAATCCGGCCCTGATTTGGTGAGTGCAGAGTTCATATGTTTTTTTGTTTGTCAGCTTTACTTACCCACCTAACAACCCATGATATGTATGATCCATATTAATCAGGGTTCAGGAAAAGACATATCACTGAACAGCCCTGGTGTGTGTGTTAAATGATCTTATGATGGCAAGAGGCAGAGGTGACTGTTCAATCTTAATCTTATGGATCTTTCTACAGCATTTGATACTGTGGACCATGGGATTCTGATTGAGCGACTGAAAAATCTCTGTGGACTGGATGGCACAGTCCTTAGCTGGTTCAAGTAATTTCTCACTGGCATCTGTAGTAAACTCATCGCCACCAGTGTCACAGCCATGTGGTGTCACACAAGGTTCTTCACTATCCCCCATTCTTTTTTTTTTTTACAGAGTACTGTAGAGATGGAGCTGCACTCATCTAGTTGGCTCCAACGCAAATGTGCACTCCCGACGGGACTGGGGCGCGTACGCGTCACGGTCGCTCATGTGGCCCAGACTCTGCGGTGGGCGTGCCTAGGCGGGGACACCAGGCACAGACGGAACTACGATTAACGTGGCTCCATCTGTACGTGCTACCACTGGGTGAAATAATCAGATACCACCCAGTACCTGTCCTTTGCTCCGGGTACTGAGAACCCAATAACATGGCTGTCTAGCTGAGCTACAGGAGTGGATGAGTGCCAGTTGGCTGCAACTGAATCTTGATAAAACAGAGGTCCTTATAATAGGACCTCAACATCAAAGAACAAGACTGCAGCATAGCCAACCAACTAGATTTACACTTGGCTATTCAGAATTACAAACCACTGATCATGTGCAGTATCTTGGCATTGTCCTGGATGGTGGCCTGACACTTGAACATCAGATATCAGCCACAATCAAGTCCTCATTCTTTCATTTGAGGAACATAGCCAGCATCAAGCACTTAATTCCCTATGAAGAGCTGCCAAAAGTCATACATGCATTTGTATAATCTCAATTATACTACTGCAATGCCCTCTACCTTGGTCTCCCAGCAAAATAATTGCACTGCTTACAGAGTGTACAAAACCTGCTGCGTCTATAGATGCCTGGTGCATCTGCTGCGTCTTTAGATGACATCATTGGTTGCACCATCTGAACTTCCACAAGCCCTATGGCAGGAACAGATTTACCATCTGAGTATGTCCTCCAATGTGAACGATTGAGCGCCTCAGTACACTAACACTTCTGTGACACACCCTTAGCATGCCTATTTGATGGACCATATCCGTGCATCTGTTTCACTAGCTTCCCAGCTAACAGAATGCCCAGCACTTTCCAAGACATCTCTGATACCGTATGCAATGATCACAACAGCGCCCTTGTGCATATACTCTATGTAGCACCTGTACAGTAGGAGGATTTAGGGATTTTTGTTTACAGGCAGTAGCAAAAATTGCTGAACTCCGTCAACATCAACATTGTGTGCAATTCAGAATCAGGCAAATAAGCTTTATTTATGATGTGTTTGTTAAAAAAATTGAGTGGAAGTGGTTGATTTACATTACTTTAAATGGGAGTATTTGTTTTGTTTTTTGAAAGGATGTATATGAGTAATGCTGGGTACATACTAAACAATGTGTGTACTCACCCGAAGGCACGACCAATATAACGATATATTGGTAGGTTGTACACAGTGAACAATATATTGTGCGACCATGTAATATCTCATTCGCGAAAGGATTTAGGATTCATGCCGTCATTGCCAGGATAGTCCCATTGAGTGTGCATCAATCCCGACAAGAAGATCTAGTAGATGACCAGAGGGAGCGCGCATTCGCGAGTACACAATAGACAATATGCATCGGAACAATATATCAGACATAATATCATCTTATGTGTACCCAGCTTAAGACCTGGACTCCCAATTGCTATTGTATTTGGCTGGCTCCAATAAGGGATTTGGCCTTGACTTATGAAAAGTCTAAAGCCTCATGGCCGGTTCATGACTGCAGCATGATTTACTAGAACAATTGTGGTCCTGTCTTCCTTTGCTTTCTCCATCTCCGGACACGGCAGCCATTTTCCCAGCCGTGAAAATGGCAGTTGTAGCATTTTCTTGGAGACCTGCACATGCACATTAGACTCTGGCACAGCACCAGAGTGTACTCCTTTGTGCTTGTGTAAAGAGGAGGAGTCCTGTATGGAGACTGCTCACAGGCCCTCTCCTCTCTTAATACGCCGTAACTAGGGTGGTGCAACATGTGCTACAGCACAGGGCACCACAAGGCAGGGGGCGCTGTTCTGAAGCATCTATCAATTTTCTGTTTTAATTGATCTCACTCGCAACTTCCTCCTCTTTAATCCCTGGCATCTCCTGGCCACCTCCATCTCCCCCTCATATCCCTAAGTGCCTTGAGTCACACATTCCTTTATTTAAGGCACGCATACTCTCATAATTCCCATACAGAAGTAAAAAGCTCCATGATTAAGGTATCTGAATGCAATGTGGAAGGTCTTGGGTTCGAATCCTTGGTATGACAGTACTTTGAAATGTGTGTTTTAAATAAAGGAGAATGCGACTAAAAGTCCTGGGTATGACTGCTAAGAAAAGTGTAATTTAAAATAAAGGACAATGTAACTAAATGACAAAGAGCTCTTAAATTAAGTGCATAAATGCTGGTGCAAGAAGACTGGTGTCTAAATCCATTTTCTTGGAAGTGTTCTGTAAGTATAGGTGTTCTATAAGTAAATATATATATCATGTGGGAAGGGCATCATAACAAGTGCTTTTACTGGGTGTTAGGGCTTGCCTTATGTCCATGTTTGTAAATTATGGGAGTCGGGGGTGGTGGAGGCGGCGCCAATACTTTTTCTGGCCCAGGGCACCACAATGTCTAGTTACGGCTCTGCATTTAATAGTAAAGAGCCTGTTAGAATTTTACATTTTTCCCCAAATGTGTTGCTCATTTAACCCTCTCCTATGTTTAACTCCTCATAGTAAGGGGATAAATAGCAATCCACCATCCTAGGCCAACTAACGCTTTTTGTCACAGCCATTCACCAATCTTGAGAAACAGAAGCATAGTTCACAAATACACGTTTGATGTCACAATGGCAGCTGCATGACACTTGTTCCTCTGGTTTGTAAATTAGCATTAGCAAGTGCAGTGTAATCTGTGTAGCATTATCAGTATGAAGCTTACTACATGGTCTCTCTTTGTGTACCTAATCCATCTCCAGAGGCTGTTACTTAACATAGATCATTTATTCATCATATTTGACACTGAACTCAACTAACCTCTGTGTTATACAACTGCTACAAACACATTATTCAGCACAGAGCCTGATTGTGAAACTCATATTAGCTAGAAATTTCAGTCTGCAATTTTGGAGGCAAGTCGTCGGACTGTGATAGAAGCTTCAGGACCCTGCTGGTCTGCTTGCATTGGCAGCCCAAGGACTCTCATCCCACCTCATTGAAGCTCCCTGAGGGCTGTTAAGTGATCCTACCATCCCTCGTCTTGGAGCCGCACTAACAGCCCTCCTTAGATTCTGTCTAAAATGCTGTCATTATGAGTATGGTAGATTGGCTGACAGAGTTCAACTAAGTGCTGGGAGGTAGACTATGAACATGATATACAGTAGCCCACTGTCTGCAGGCTTCCATAGCGCTCATAGTAAGAGGCAGCAGTGTGCTCTAATAAGGGTGCTTTTCACCTGATTTCCCAGCTATTCAAAAGAGCTTTCTACAGTGTGGCAAATCGGTGATCACAGGTGATCTCCTCTCAGGAGGCCCTGGAAAATCTTTATTCTCGTAGGTAAATGAAAAATAAAAATGGCTTAATGTACAGTAGGTAGAAACTGTTTTTCAGAAATTGGTAAAATGTTAGTTATTTGTGTATTATAGCAGAACCATGTGTATATTTGGCATCACAGGCTGAGGGGTAAATTTACTAAGTTTTGGTTTAGCAAACCTCAGATTTACTAAAGTCAAACAGCTGTAAAACCACCAGTTTAGAAGATGCCACTATAAAAACTGTTATCCTGAATTGTTTTACATGCAATGAATAGAATAGAAAATACCAGATTTATTAAGCGGTGGTTTTGCAAACATTCAGAAATCCCCTGGTAAAACTGGTGAAAAAAAACAACTAGGTGGTTATCAGGGGCGTCAATTACCCCTATTACACCTGGTGCGGCTCTGAGTGATCTACAGATAGAGCCATGCTAATCGTGGTTCCGTCCGTCCCAGGGCACGCCCGCCCTGGTGTCCCTCTTGCCGCATCTGGGGTGTGAGCGTGTTCGTGATGCACATGCGCCTAATTCACTAGAATGGGAGCGTCTCTGTGCACTCCTGGCGTGACTATACGGACGGATCGCCTAGTCACGCCGGGAGTGCACGTATGTGATGGAGCCGCACTAGATGAGTGTGGCTCCATCTGTATGTGAACGCCACGGAAATGGGGGTGACACTATGTGGGAGGGGTGTGGCTTCATGAGAGGGGAGGTAGACTCAGGCCTGGCTTGTAAGGTGTTGCTTTGAAGAACTGTATAACACTGCTTTTTCCAATTACAATGCGCAGCTAGTGGCAAATGGACACTTGGGCTTGGCACTTTGTTTGTTTGTTGCTCACAACACTAACAGACTCTGTGTACTCACTCAGAACTTCTGTGGTAGGTGTACTCACTAGCTGGACTTGTCTGAGCGGTTTCTTGCTGCACAAGATGGCCACAGTGTCAGTCCCTGGTGTGACGTCTCATGCCCACTCACCCGGTTCTCTGCACTCTGGTAGCACACCGCTGCTTCTGCTCTGCAGCGTTGCTCTCACCACCCAGTGTGACCACATGGTTTGCATCCGTTTCTCAGCTCCAGCTCCACCCCTGAGTCACTCAGCATGTACAGCACTCCAAACGCTTTCATCCGACTCCACCGTCTTCTTCCCACAAAGCTCCTCTGCTCCCAGACTCCCTTGTTCAATCTGCACTCACTATCTGGAACATGTGACCAGACCAAGGTCTGTCTTTAACCCCTGCTGCACCAGTATTTTACCTTCTCCAGATTCAGACACTGTAAGTCAGCCTTAAAGGGGCACATACACACCTTTTTGCAGTGATACTTCTGCACCCATTATAGATAAGCCACTGCTCAGGATATGCTTTATAGCAATTCAATGCTCTATTGATAGCAAATTGACTGACACATCTGACTGCATGCGTGATGTCAGAACGTGTAATCATTAAAGTTCCAATGGCACCTCCTGTCATTTTCTGCCTGCCTGCCTCTAAAGTTGGACACATACTGTAGCTTTAGATATTTGTGTACTTGTGTTAAGTGGTGTAGTGACTGGTTTAGGGTCTACCATGCCAAATTTATTGAGCACTGCCTCATTGTAGCCTTGTTGGTCAATAGTTTTAGTCAAAGCATTCAAATTTTGCTTGATTCTCAGACATAGTAATTGGTATGCCGGTCTAAGAGCTTGTCACCTAGCAATAATGTGATTTCAACTATTTAGCTTTCTATGGTGAGTTTTCTCCTTCCACTTGTAATACATGCAGTGATCACTTTTCGAATGTACAAAGTAAATTTCAAGCAATACACTGTTAAGTTGGGTCTACTACGTTATACCGGCTGTCGGGATCCCGGCGCCCAGCATACCGGCAGCGGGATCTAGACAGCAGGCATGCCGGCAGCGGGGTGAGCGCAAAAGAGCCCCTTGCAGGCTCGCTGTGCTCACCACGTTGCGGGCACTATGGCATGCCATGCTAGTTATTCTCCCTCCAGGGGTGTCATGGACCCCCCAAGAGGAAGAACAGTTGTTGGTATGCCGGCTGCCAGGATTCCGGCGCCGGTATGCTGATCGCCGGGATCCCGACAGCCGGCATATCAAATGCCTCCTGTTAAGTTTGGTGTACCAGCAGCGACCACGTTGTTTTAGCCCATACAATGATATCTTTAGTAGATACAGTATATTTCTCTCTGGAAATGCATTTACATTGTAATGTTCTGGTGGCTCCATGTAAATCTCTATGGCTACATTAGCTCACCATTTAAGAAGGCTGAATCAAAGTCCAGTTGGTACAGCAGTACAGTAAATCATACATAGCAGATATAGCAATCACCATGTGCACTGTATTGTACTTTGCAACAGGTGAGAACATCTGCCTGTAGTCAATGCTTGCTTTCTGTTTGTAACCCTTGGTAACAAATCAGGCTTTGTAATGATGAGAAAGACTTATCAGTATTTAGAGGCAGATTTATTAAGCCTGGTGCAGTGATAAAGTGCAAGGTGATAACGCACCAGCCAGTCAGCTTCTAACTGTCATTTTTCAAACCCAGCCTGTAACATGGAATTTAGGAGCTGATTGGCTGGTGCTTTATCACCTTCCACTTTATCACTTCACCAGGCTTAATAAATCTGCCCCTTAGTTTCTTGAAGAAGACCCACTTGTTTTTGACTGTTTTACGGGTTGCCCTGCCTGTCCACAATGGTCCACGTCATTGTCATTTAAGGCTGTAATATTCGTCTATGTCTGGTTTTAGTATTGCCAGTCACTGCTCTACTTTGCTTCTTGCATGGGTAGAGGTTCACAGTAAACAAAATTAGCAAACTCCTCGCTATACCTCTTAGGTGGCCTACCTTTGTTGTTTCTCATAGAGCTCTTGCTCTCTAGTTAATCACTTGCAACTGTAGTCTCAGTTACTGTTCCAGCTGTTGGCAGGTCTAGCATCACAAGCCTTGTGGTTTAGCAACACTTAGCTTGCTTTTGGTTGAAGCTACCCAGGGCCGGTGCTAGGGTGTTCGGCGCCCCCCTGCAAACTATAAATTTGCGCCCTCCCATATTCCTTTGGCGCGCGCCGGGAAAAGGGGTATGGTCTCACAAGTAAGGTGCATGGCCACACAGTAGTACCCCCATTTAAAATTACGCCACAATGTAGCACAATCTTATTAATCTTATACGTAATGCCCCACCCGTAGTAGTAGCGTCCTTATACGTAATGCCCCACCCGTAGTAGTAGCGTCCTTATATGTAATGCACCCCAGTAGTAGTAGCATCCTTATACATAATGCCCCTCCAATAGTAGTAGCATCCTTATACATAATGCCCCCCGAGTAGTAGTAGCATTCTTATACATAATGCACCCACAGTAGTAGTAGCGTCCTTATACGTAGTGCACCCCCAGTAGTAGACGCGTCCTTATACGTAATACCCCCCAATAGTAGTAGCGTCCTTATACGTAGTGCACCCCCAGTAGTATTAGCGTCCTTACACGTAATGGCCCCCCCAGTAGTAGCGTTGTTACACGTAATGCCCCCCCTGTAGTAATAGCGTCCTTACACGTAATGCCCCCCCAGTAGTGGCGTCCATAGAGCGCGCGCACAGACATACCTCACACACACACACACACACACACACACACACACACACACACACACACACAATTCACACATATATACACACACATACACACCCACCACACACACACACACACACACACACACACACACACACACACACACACACACACACACACACACACACACACACTTCTCTCTCACCCTCCACTTACCTAATCCAGTCTCCCTCTGTACAGCAGCCAGGTCCGTGTTATCGTCCCGTGTAGCTCCGCCCCCTTCTGTCCCATACTCGGCGCTCTCACAGTCACACAGATGAGATGAGGTGAGGGGAGGGAGGAGGCGTATCATGCTGCAGGTGCCCGCTGCCAGTGCCTGTCATACAGTGACAGACACAGCAGTGGCAGCAGCAGCAGGGGGGACAGGACGGCGCAGCAGGGAAGGGATGCAGAGCAGTGGAAGCGCCTATCCGTCCCAGCGCCTCCCTGCACTGCATCCCTTCGCTGAGCGGGTAGCGCCGGGCCTGAAGCTACCTCATGAAAGACTACATCTCTTGACTTTATGAGCTATGATTAATAATGTCCCACAATCTGTATCCTTTACTTGGTTGACAATATTCAAGCATAATACACAAGCTACAGTAAATTGGAATCCAACTTGCATCTTTCTTTAATAATATGGGCATATGCTTTACATCCAAATACACAGAAATTATTGGCCCTTGGCTTTGTACCAGATCCTACCTATAATAGTGTTTTATTTTGGCTGCCACTGTAGGTACTTGATTCTTGAAGCATACCGCAGTGAGAGTCCATGCTTTCTCAATGATTGTTCTATTTGTACTCTTACTCACGCCTTTTTGCTCAGAAGTGTAGGCATCTGTTAATTGGTGTTGGATGCCATTCCTCTATGAAAAGTAGCAACATCTCTGTTTTCATATTCTCCCACCATTATCAGACCGTATCAGTTTTATTTTCAGACTTCTATTCTGCAACTTTACTGATCATTTCACTTTACGTTCTCAGGAAGTATAGGTGCATCTTCCTTGTAGCATCATCTATGAATGTCATTAAGTAATGGTTTCCATTTATTGACTCTAATTCCAATGGTGCTTTGGCTCTGGATGCAGACTTTGGAAAGGGGTAGCGTGTTTGTTTACCCATCACGCAAATGATGAAGGGCTGATGGGCTTGTCGGGCGGTCCTGTCAGGCAGAGATCCAGGAAGGCCGCGCGCAGCGCAGCCTCCGGCTCTCTGCTCATGCCACTCCCCCGCCTCCCCTCCCATCTTCATAGAAATGGAGGTGTGCCGCGAATCCACGCCCTCATGACTCGTGGCACACCCCCGACATTAGTGCCCACGCGCCCCTGTACATGGCGCGTGCGTGCACGCACATGCCAGGGCCGAATTCGGACCCCCGTCTGTCCCTGGTGGCACACATCGCATATTTCCTGTGGGGGAACCGGCCACATCCACCCGCGATCACCTTTGTTACTGCCTGTGTGCACACCCTACACCTATGTTTAATATGTCTCCGGAGTCCCACAACGTTGGTAGAGACGCACTGCACTAATCACTGAGAAAGTGTCACGGGCACCATGTTCCCAGAGACCTATGTATGCGCAATAGACTCTACTCACATATGCCACCCATGAGAGGAGGGAAGCCCTATGGAGACTGCACATACGCCCCCTCCTCTCTTAAAATGATTCCTAGTGAAATAACTACCATGGTAATGATATGGATTTATTTTGGCAAATGCAAGGCATAGCTATTGTATTTAATTAAACCATGTGTCTGTACACATATACACAAATGAACACCGCCTTTTTTGGTATACATGATTGTAAAAACACTTTGGGCAGATGTATCAAGCCTTGGAGAGTAATAAAGTGGATAAGTTGTCCATAGTAACCAATCAACTTCCAATTATCAATTTCAAAGACTGTGCTAGACAATCAACAATTAGAAGCTTTATTGTTCTCCAAGAATTAATAATAATAATAATCATAATAATCATAATAATAATTATAATTTTATTTATGTAGCACTCTTTCTCCAATAGGACTCAAGGCGCTTAACAGATACATAGCATAATATAGTACAGAAACAATGAAGTACAGAAAAGCTTTTCATAAAATACTGAAAGCATGTAGATAGTACTAAAGGGACATGATGGAAATGCTTGAGGAAACAGGAAAGTTTCTAGGATCCTAGAGTGGGGGCCTCTTGAACTGTGCGGGGAAGTGAGTTCCATAGAGTCGGAGCAGCATGGCTAAAAGCTTGACCCCCGATGAATTTCGGGAGATTCTAGGTATTGCTAGAAGTCCTCCATCTACAGACCGCAGTAAGCGAGTGAGACAGTATGGAATCAGAAGCTGCTCCAGGTACCTTGGGCCCTGGTCATGTAGTGCTCTGAAACTCAGTAAGCCAATCTTGAAGATGATTCGCCATCTTACAGGCAACCAGTGAAGGGAGTAGAAGATGGGTGTTATGTGGCTAGAACGGGACTGGTTGATTAACAGCCTCGCCACTGTGTTTTCCACCAGCTGTAAGTGGTGCAATTCTTTTGCTGGGAGACAAAGGTAGAGGGCATTACAGTAGTCTAATCGAGATGATACAAATGCATGTATGACTTTTGGCAGATCATCTGAGGGCTGTTTCAGTGCTATGTCTTCTCCTGAATCCTGATTGGAATGCATCATAAATATCATGGGTTGTCAGGCAGGTTTCCAGTTTATTTGCAACCTCTTTCTCAATTACCATTCCTAGACTTGATAAATCTCCTCCCTTGTGTGATGAAATAAGTAATAGACTAGCTGGATACACAGTAGACAATATGTGGTTCGGAGTTACATATCGGGTACATCATCAAATGTATACCCTTGATATGTGCGCTCCCGTGGGTCGCTAGCAACATCCCTCTTCGGCCCAACAGCAGGACTGACTTAGGATATTACTAGCAATGACATGATGCAGCATGTAGCATGTCACGTGGCTCCCCCACCGGTTGGACCTGGCATGCACTTGCTGCTTGCCGAGTTCCGTCGGTGACAATGTCCGGTTGGGTCCGGTTGGGTACACATCGCTAAGTGTGCACCCAGCTTAACAGTATCAGCAATCCCAAAGTATACCTTAATCATCATCTAATCATGTAACCATACACACCATTCAAACCTTTCTGAATGGGAATGCATATCTTTTACAACCAAAGGTCACTGGAGAAATGGATGGTGACACTGAGTAGATGCAGTGTGTGACTGTGCATTTCTGCACAGCAATAACTGATTTGTGGGCTCTGTGCTTCACAGCTTCAGTTTCCTAACCTACCAGTACCTGTCAGGGTAACAGAGTAACATAGTAACATAGTAACTAAGGTTGAAAAAAGACAATTCTCCATCGAGTTCAACCTATTTGTGGTCTCCTATGCAGTCTTAGTTGCAGGACTAGTTATTTGTGCTGATCTTATAGAAAACAGGTCCCTCCCAAGCTCTGTGTATTGACCCCTTATATATTTGTAGATGTTGAGCATGTCCCCTCTTAGGGGGAAATTTACTAAGCTCCCGATTTTGACCGAGATGCCGTTTTTTCATCAAAGTGTCATCTCGGTAATTTACTAAGCACTAATCACGGCAGTGATGAGGGCATTCGTAATTTTTTGCAAGTTCAGGTAAAAAATTACGAATGAATACACCATCGGTCAAAACGCGGCTGTTTAAGTATGAATCTCGGTCATTTACTAAGAAGTGCAAAGCAAAAAACAAACAAACACTGCCGTGAAAAATTACAACTCGTAAAAAAGTGCTAAAAAAAAACAGACCTACTTTTTTTTTCCGTGATTGGATAGGCATGCAGGGATCCATGAGATCCGTGCATGTATATCAGTGGGAAGGGGTGGGAAAGTTGTTATTTTATTAAAAAAAATTGCGTGGGGTCCCCCCTCCTAAGCATAACCAGCCTCGGGCTCTTTGAGCCGATCCTGGTTGCAGAAATATGGGGAAAAAATTGACAGGGGTTCCCCCATATTTAAGCAACCAGCATCGGGCTCTGCGCCTGGTCCTGGTTCCAAAAATACGGGGGACAAAAAGAGTAGGGGTCCCCCGTATTTTTAAAACCAGCACCGGGCTCCACTAGCTGGACAGATAATGCCACAGCCGGGGGTCACTTTTATATAGTGCCCTGCGGCCGTGGCATCAAAAATCCAACTAGTCACCCCTGGCCGGGGTACCCTGGGGGAGTGGGGACCCCTTCAATCAAGGGGTCCCCCCCCCCAGCCACCCAAGGGCCAGGGGTGAAGCCCGAGGCTGTCCCCCCCCCATCCAATGGGCTGCGGATGGGGAGGCTGATAGCCTTTGTTGTAAAAGAAAAGATATTGTTTTTAGTAGCAGTACTACAAGGCCCAGCAAGCCTCCCCCGCATGCTGGTACTTGGAGAACCACAAGTACCAGCATGCGACGGAAAAACGGGCCCGCTGGTACCTGTAGTACTACTACTAAAAAAATACCCAAAAAAAGACAAGACACACACACCGTGAAAGTATAATTTTATTACATACATACACACATACATACATACTTACCTTAAGTTCCCACGCAGGTCGGTCCTCTTCTCCAGTAGAATCCAAGGGGTACCTGTTGAAGAAATTATACTCACGAGATCCAGGGGTCCAGGCTCCTCGGGAAATCCAGGGGTAATCCACGTACTTGACAAAAAAAAAAAAAACGGTGTCCCGACCACGAACTGAAAGGGGACCCATGTTTGCACATGGGTCACCTTTCCACGAATGCCAGAAACCCACTTTGACTTCTGTCTAAGTGGGTTTCTTCAGCCAATCAGGGAGCGCCACGTTGTAGCACTCTCCTGATCAGCTGTGTGGTCCTGTCCTCACTGACAGGCGGCACACGACTGTGTTACAATGTAGCGCCTATGCGCTACATTGTAACCAATGATGGGAACTTTCTGCTCAGCGGTGACGTCACTTTAGGTCAACCGCAGGGCAGAAAGTTCCCATCATTGGTTACAATGTAGCGCATAGGCGCTACATTGTAACACTGCCGTGTGCTGCCTGTCAGTGAGGACAGGACCACACAGCTGATCAGGAGAGTGCTACAACGTGGCGCTCCCTGATTGGCTGAAGAAACCCACTTAGACAGAAGTCAAAGTGGGTTTCTAGCATTCGTGGAAAGGTGACCCATGTGCAAACATGGGTCCCCTTTCAGTTCGTGGTCGGGACACCGTTTTGTTTTTTTTGTCAAGTACGTGGATTACCCCTGGATTTCCCGAGGAGCCTGGACCCCTGGATCTCGTGAGTATAATTTCTTCAACAGGTACCCCTTGGATTCTACTGGAGAAGAGGACCGACCTGCGTGGGAACTTAAGGTAAGTATGTATGTATGTGTGTATGTATGTAATAAAATTATACTTTCACGGTGTGTGTGTCTTGTCTTTTTTTGGGTATTTTTTTAGTAGTAGTACTACAGGTACCAGCGGGCCCGTTTTTCCGTCGCATGCTGGTACTTGTGGTTCTCCAAGTACCAGCATGCGGGGGAGGCTTGCTGGGCCTTGTAGTACTGCTACTAAAAACAATATCTTTTCTTTTACAACAAAGGCTATCAGCCTCCCCATCCGCAGCCCATTGGATGGGGGGGAACAGCCTCGGGCTTCACCCCTGGCCCTTGGGTGGCTGGGGGGGGGACCCCTTGATTGAAGGGGTCCCCACTCCCCCAGGGTACCCCGGCCAGGAGTGACTAGTTGGATTTTTGATGCCACGGCCGCAGGGCACTATATAAAAGTGACCCCCGGCTGTGGCATTATCTGTCCAGCTAGTGGAGCCCGGTGCTGGTTTTAAAAATACGGGGGACCCCTACTCTTTTTGTCCCCCGTATTTTTTGGACCAGGACCAGGCGCAGAGCCCGATGCTGGTTGCTTAAATATGGGGGAACCCCTGTCATTTTTCCCCCAATATTTTTGCAACCAGGATCGGCTCAAAGAGCCCGAGGCTGGTTATGCTTAGGAGGGGGGACCCCACGCATTTTTTTTAATTATTTTACAGTGTTTAATTAAAAAAAAAAAAAAAAAAAAAACCCAGCACGGATCACACAGATCCGGCCGAGATTGATTGTAAAAAAAGTCGGCAGTGTTTTGCTAATCACTGCCGTAAAAATAGGTAAAAAACCACGAATGACATCGACATCGGAACAAAAGAAAAACCCGAATACGACAGCTTAGTAAATCCATCGTAATCAATTCAAAAAGTTGCAATTTTACACTGTCGATGTCATTCGTGATTGAACTTGGACATGAATTTGGAAAATACGAATCTTAGTAAATGTACCCCTTAGTCTCCTCTTTTCCAATGTAAACATGCCTAGCCTTGCAAGCCTTTTCTCGTATTCCAGCGTCTCCATGCCCTTGATTAGTTTGGTCGCCCGCCTCTGAACCTTTTCTAGCTCCAGGCTATCCTTTTTGTAATATGGTGCCCAAAATTGCACACAGTATTCAAGATGTGGCCTCACTAGTGATTTATATAATGGGAGCATAATACTCTCGTCCCTTGCATCAATTCCCCGTTTTATGCATGCTAATATATTATTAGCTTTCTTTGCTGCACTCCTACTTTGGGTACTGCTGCTTAATTTGTTATCTATGTGAACCCCTAAGACTTTTTCCAGTACAGAATCCCCTAATATTACCCCATTTAGAATGTAGGTGTCATTTTTGGTCTTGCCCCAACAGTGCATTACCTTACACTGGCCCTCATTCCGAGTTGTTCGCTCGGTATTTTTCATCGCATCGCAGTGAAAATCAGCTTAGTACGCATGCGCAATGTTCGCACTGCGACTGCGCCAAGTAACTTTACTATGAAGAAAGTATTTTTACTCACGGCTTTTTCTTCGCTCCGGCGATCGTAATGTGATTGACAGGAAATGGGTGTTACTGGGCGGAAACACGGCGTTTCAGGGGCGTGTGGCTGAAAACGCTACCGTTTACGGAAAAAACGCAGGAGTGGCCGGGGAAACGGTGGGAGTGCCTGGGCGAACGCTGGGTGTGTTTGTGACGTCAACCAGGAACGACAAGCACTGAAATGATCGCACAGGCAGAGTAAGTCTGGAGCTACTCAGAAACTGCTAAGTAGTTAGTAATCGCAATATTGCGAATACATCGGTCGCAATTTTAAGAAGCTAAGATTCACTCCCAGTAGGCGGCGGCTTAGCGTGTGTAACTCTGCTAAATTCGCCTTGCGACCGATCAACTCGGAATGAGGGCCACTGTGTTGAATCTCATTCTCCATTTTGCTGCCCATGCTTCCAGTTTAGTTAAGCCGTTCTGAAGAAACTCAGCATCCCCCTCTATATTTATAACCTTACACAATTTGGTATCGTCTGCGAAAATTGACACCATGCTCTCTAGACCTCTAGGGTCATATGCTGCTTTTATTAGCTGTTTCCTGCTATCCAGATAATATCTTAGAAAACTTATATCTGAATATTTT
This sequence comes from Pseudophryne corroboree, assembly GCF_028390025.1. Lineage (NCBI taxonomy): Eukaryota > Metazoa > Chordata > Amphibia > Anura > Myobatrachidae > Pseudophryne > Pseudophryne corroboree. The sequence continues at coordinate 200,908,030 of NC_086454.1, forward strand.
ACACTTTTATGTTTTCTCTTGATTAAAGGTGCTGGGCGGCCCACAGGGAATTACATGTACTGTGGACACCTTTATTTATTAGTTTTATCTATTTAGGCCAAGGTTGAATTAAATAATTTTAAGATTTATGGTAAATAGATTTATCACACCTTCAAAAGAGGACAAGTGGAGGTGTTGCCCAGAGTTTCCAATACTATTCTTGCTATAATTTCAAAGATTGCACTAGATGCAGTGGCAAGAAAAAGTATGTGAATCATTTGTAATTACCTGGATTTCTGCATACATTGGTCATATAAGGTTATATTCATCTAATGCCAGGCATACACAGGTAGATGAAACGCCTGTCAGACCAACAGGCATTTTATCTGACCCTGCAGATACCCGACACATACACTTTGAGATCTCTTACAGTGTTTGTCACATGGTATCGGCGCTTCACCCCCATGGAGTAGACATTTCTTACTTTACTGCACCAAAGATCACAGCAGCAGGGAGGGGGGTACCGATGGCGTTGGCGAGGTTGGGCGGCGGTGCAGCACATATTCGGGGTATTTTTTAATGAAAAATTCCCTGATAATGCTGCGGAGTGGCATTGCAGTAACAGGCTCTGTCCCTGCATACGATAATTGATACATCCATGCGATGTAATCAATAATCGCATTGCGAATTTGGTTGATTTTATCACATCGCATTCTCAGATGTGGATGGTGATAAATAGGTACCATAGGCAGACTGGGCAGCTGCCTAGGGTTCCACAATTCCAGGGACCTTCGAGCCGGAGAGGATGGTGGTAACACAATGAGAGAGGTGAGGCAGCATCTCTACATGCATCCCAACCTGCAGCCAGTCAGTGGCTGTCAGCATGCTGATTGGTGGGCGTCTGGCGCTATCCACTAATCAGAGTACAGCATTCTCTAACTGCCTCCCAACCAGCAACCAGACAGTGAATGGCTTTCAGCATGCTGATTGGTGGATGGCTGGAGCAATTTACTTATCAGAGTGCAAATTTCTCCACCTTTCTCCAAGCCTGCAGCCAGACAGTGAACGGCTGTCAGCATGCTGATTAATGGATTGCTATCCACCTATCAAAGTGCTGATAGCAATTCACTGTATAGAAGCATTTAGAGAGATGGTGCAGGACTGCCGGAGGGGCATGTTTTGATGTTTTTTTAATTGGCTCCCATGGATATGAATGCAGGGACCCCAGTGCATTGCTTTGCCCAGGGCCTACAATTCTGTTAGGTCGGCCCTGGTACTGGGATCAGGACACGGGTAATGCTACATTTTACCTAGACCAGTGTTTAAACATGCCGGTAAGACCTGTACAGAAATAGCATTATACCCATGTCGGTATCCCACCGCCTGCAAAGTAATGTTGACATACTCACTAGTGACAATTGTCACTGTTGACCTCCTGACCCATACCCTTTTTCTTGCCACTGTAAATGATAGCTAAAAGCTGATTAGCTGTTATGGGCAACAAATCAACTTGTTCTCTTCTCTATAGAATGTTTGATAAATCTCTCTATTTTATTCAATTACTTTGCATTGAAAAATGCAGACAATACAAGTAAAATATAAAATGTTAAATATTTAATCTTTTAGTTAGGTCCCTAAAGCTAATTTACCCTTAGGCATCTGCTTACTTTTTGCCCTGATTAAAAAACATGTTTGAGTATGTGTTAACATAATAAACAGACTTAGCTACAGCTCAAGAGGGCTGATGGACAGTCTACCCTACAGCAAGTATTTATTACAGATACACCAATGTCAGTGGATTCAGCACAACACCGATACAGATAACATCAAAAGGCCCTGTCATCAACCATCTGGTGACATCTGACAGAAACTGTAGCACACTGAATGACATCAGAGGGAGGTGTAGATGGGGAGGAATATTTAGCAGCTAAAAATCTTTTTATGACAACATATTGATCTGTTGAAGTGCTGCATTAATGTGCATTGCATTTTAGACACAAAACCAAACATTTGAAGGTTAATATAACTTTTGCTGTCTTAATGTACTGAGATGAGACTGATAAATTTAGATACCAGTTGGTGTGGGAGGAAGATAAATGGACACTGTAAGGAGATTGATTAGTGGGTAGAGATGTGGTCAAGATTTAAAACCTATAATTTGCTGTAAATTCGTATGAGGTATAAGTGTTTGCAGTAGAAAATATCGAAAATAAAATTCATGAATGTCATGTTCCACACAAAAGTTCATATTATTCCTTTTTGTGTGCTTAGATATCTACACACCTTTACATTGAAAATCTGAATTAAAACCACTTTTGATTAGAAAACCCCCCAGATATTTTGAGCATTGAGAAACTCTGCATCTACGGAATTCGGTTACTTGCAATGTCACATGCTTTGGCGCAAGGTATGGGAAAGCTCCTGGACATACTGTATGTTATCCTAACATTTTGCATTTTTGGGCTCACTCACCCCTATGGAAGTATGAGTGCATGATGTAGGCTCGATGTAGGGGTATTGTTCAATGCCGTACCTGTTGATCAGATGTCGACCCAGTGGCACATCACCGACATCATCCCTACATCACAATTAATTGAATTGCCCCTAAATGTGCTATAAGGGGTTGTCTCTCAGTTGGCCAAGACTACAGCCCTTTTGATGATTATATCATATATTTTTTTTGTTCTTTACTAGTTTTTAAAGAAATACCTACAGCAGCTAGTTATGTCAATCTGCACATTGTTCATCCAAGTGCTGTGGGCCTAATTCAGACCTGATCGCTGTGGGTCTAATTCAGACCTGATCGCTGTGGGCCTAATTCAGACCTGATCGCTGTGGGCCTAATTCAGACCTGATCGCTGTGGGCCTAATTCAGACCTGATCGCTGTGGGCCTAATTCAGACCTGATCGCTGTGGGCCTAATTCAGACCTGATCGCTGTGGGCCTAATTCAGACCTGATCGCTGTGGGCCTAATTCAGACCTGATCGCTGTGGGCCTAATTCAGACCTGATCACTGTAGGCCTAATTCAGACCTGATCACTGTGCTGCAAATTTGCAGAGGGCTGCGATCAGATAGTCGGAGAGTGAAAACCCGCCCCGTGCAAGATGTCGAATGTATGTGTACGCCGTGCGAATACTACGCCAGACAGCGGACATCTGCAAATACATCCGCAACTCACTCACCATCGAATGATTTTTCTATACTGTGCAATCTGTGCGTAGCCCAGGACTTACTCCTACAGTGCAATAGAAACAGGCTGATCAAGTCCGGAGCTGACGTCACACACCCTCCCAGAAAACTCTTGGGAACACCTGCATTTTTCCTGACACTCCCAGAAAACGGCCAGTTACCACCCCCAACGTCCTCTTCCAGTCAATCACCTTGCGAACGCCTTGCTTTCAAAATTTTTGCACCATCCTATCGCTGTTTGGCGTCACGCCTGTGCATTGCGGTCAGAGGCGGATTGGCCATAGGGTTTACAGGGAAGACTCCCAGTGGGCCGACGCACCCGTGGGGGCCTGTTTTGTTTGAGGACATGTGGTCCTTTTTATAGACATAATGAATAAGATGCAATATAATTTGCATATATGAAAATGACTTTGCCACTTAGCCTGTGATTGCAGATGATCTAGTGTGTGCTCTGTCTGCCTGCTTGGCTGTAATAAGCAAGAAAATATATCTTTCTAAAGAATTATATCGTTTCCTAAATTATAAAGAAGTATCATATAATGTGCTCATAATATTTACTTTTATTTATTTTGAACTTCCCCCTTGATGCTGGACATGCCCACTATCTGGAAAGTCTTGGGGGGAGGGTGCTGCTGCCATGGTCCATGGCTAGACCTTACACCTCTGGTGCTGCCCATGTGGGGCCACTAGTACAAATTTTTCCAGGGCCGCTTTTTGTTCCCAATCCGTCCCTGATTGCGGTACATATGCATGCGCAGTCATTTAATAAACATCCGTCTGTGCGATTTGGCACAGCAGCGATCAGGTCTGGATCGGGCCCTTAGCCCATTGTGTGTTCACAATCTGCTCACCCTTACATGTTCATGCATATCATTGCACATGAACTCAAAGTCTAGGAGCAGAAATGAAATATTACTAAAGGTGGTGTATTTAAAAACAAAGTTAAGCAGATTGCTATACAAATCCAATAGACTATACTGGAAACATGAGGACCGCTAATATGTGAAACACTAGGTACAGAACATTAATTAAAACTTTTTTTTTTTAAAGTATTACATTGTAATTATCCCGGTTTTACTGAAGTACTGGTTTGATCTTTCTTCAAGAGGATTAAAGAAGCAATACCCGAAGGTATTACCTATACCCAGGCGCTAGATGGGTGGTTCCCCACAGCAGCTGTATAGGAAAGGGTTGGTCAGACCCCTAGGCAATAGGTAAAACAGAAAAATGCAGCGCTTGAATGGTCACATAAGCAAAAACAAGTAGCGTATAAAATCCTTGTTTTAATAAAACATATATTAAAAGATGATCTGTAATAATTGGGTATATGTATCTAATAAACTTTCACATAGTTTTCAAATATCAATCATGATAGGTGTTTTTTCAAATGTCAAAAAGTCCTTGTAGAAGGTCGGTAGTATAGTACCTGTTCCTATGATAGTCCCCTTGCATAGAAGGACCCTGTGTCCTATCCGTGAGTTTATAGTTACCACCAGCGTCCCTTGAGGTAATTAGGCGAAGCTGCGTCCGCAAAATGCTGTTCCTCAGAGGGTGGTAGATGTGACTCCTCCACGGTACAGTATAGGTTCTTTTAAGGGTCCAAGTTGTTGAAAAGGTAATTGTGGGGGCTTGGTCCAGGTCCAATCCTTCCAAGGTTTAGGCAAACACACTATCAGGCAAGTCCCACCAACGCGTTTCGTTGCTTGCATGCAACTTTTTCAAGGTGCTAAAAGGCCTGCCAAAAAGGGTTTATATACTCTACCAAATATGGCTGCTCATTAGCAAGTGTGATTAGTTGTGACCACCTGTTTGCATTATGTGACCAAAATAATGACAGACATAGGAGTTGGAACCGTTGGTAATATACATATGTATATAATTTATTATACTAAAACACATTTTTATTCAAATATGAAAAATAAAAAACTTTAATCTCATCGAGATCCGATCACATGATCAATGACATCAACATGGAAATGGAAAGTCAAACAGAGAGAAGAAAAAAAGACGGATAAGGAATCCATATAAGCCAAATTACTCACATAGTTCATATATTAATGATCCGTTGCATATATTTTGGATGATCGAACTCTGGTGAAAAGGTGAGGCCCCGCTGCTGAATCTAATGATATTAAATTAGCTAAATCTAAGCGGAAGTCCGGGTATATTGAGACGGAGGCATAGACGGGGAGCTGTTCCGGCCACGTCATCCCTCCGAGTCCCTGTGTATTGTTCGTTACCATGGTTACGTTTGCGTGTCATCTCAGGCATGATGAGGGGTGCCGCACAGGCTAGTTGGTTACCCTCCAGACCAAAGGGTTTCTTCCGTTGTGGAGCCACAAGATGCACCACCTGTAAACATATTCCTAGAAGAACATTAACCATCCCGATTGATAGGGAAGAAAACGATATGTTAGGAAGTTTTATGAATTGCGATACAAGCTATGTCATTTACTTACTTACATGTGGTTGCAATCAAAAATACGTGGGACGAACTACTAGGAGCATTAAAGTTCGCTTCATGGAGCATCGTCGAAACATTGTGAATAGATTTCCCATGCATAGTGTCTCTAGACACTTCAGAGACAAACATAATGGGGACCCTAGCTCCTTGGGTCTGATAGCAATTGAACATGTTCTGGCAACTAAGAGAGGGGGGGATCGCTACAAAAATTTGTGCAAACAGGAACTTTATTGGATGTACAAATTGGATACTATCCACCCATCTGGATTGAATGAGATGGTCGAACTTAATCCTGTATTATAAGTTCTTAATTATACTGTTTTGTGGCTGCTTGTTCTCATGCCACTCCCCCCTCCCCCCACCTTTCTATATCCTTCTGCTCCCCCCCCCCCCCCCCTTTTTTACCCATATTTCCCTTATGGGCTATAGAGATTGAGTGAGATACTAGTTTTGCCAACCAGGGCTATTAGAGATAACCAGAATGACTCTAATCGTATGAGATTTATCTGGTTACCATATTTCCACTGATAATTATGAGGACGATATATATGAAGACGAGCATATAATAAGCTTTATGAGATATATGTATGTCTCTTATGAAAATGGATGATCAATTGATCGTATGTATATATCTCTCTGATAAAACCTTACCTTAGATTATTACATGAGTTTGTTACAGTATATGTGGTATTTATCTCAAAAACAAGTTTTACTATATATTTATATGTGAGAATATTTTTTGTTACATGTAGATCAACTTGACAAATTCACGGTTGCCTCACATATTGCATAATATACAAAATACAATGTGGAGAAGAAAAAAGTGAAAAATTGCTTTGATCTTCTTTCCCCCCCCCCTCCCCCCCTTCCCCCCCCTCCCCCCCTCCCCCTTCCCTCCTCCCTTGAGAGATACCAGATACTAGACGTCACCATGGTGATTTATATTTGATATATTCATATGGTGACTTTCCAGAACTAGGGAATCTTGGTGCTATATGCTCTGTTTATATTTATATATCTTTATGCGTTTAGCATCTCCAATACTGGAGATGACTAGACTGATATACTCCTCTTTTTTTGGCCATCTATGGCGACACCGTTAGAACGTGCTATATATAAACTTATGATGCGGTGAAATCAACACCGGAGATGTTTATGTTGATATACTTAACTCCAGATATATGGTAGTTTAAGGTGACGTTGCTACGTCGCCATGACAACGTTAGAACACACAGAATTGACAACGTGGTGAGGGTTACATCCCCCTCACGACAACGTTCGCCGATGCGCAGAGAGATGACGTGTCTCCTGAGTCTGGGACCCACGTCATCTCATCATGCCTGAGATGACACGCAAACGTAACCATGGTAACGAACAATACACAGGGACTCGGAGGGATGACGTGGCCGGAACAGCTCCCCGTCTATGCCTCCGTCTCAATATACCCGGACTTCCGCTTAGATTTAGCTAATTTAATATCATTAGATTCAGCAGCGGGGCCTCACCTTTTCACCAGAGTTCGATCATCCAAAATATATGCAACGGATCATTAATATATGAACTATGTGAGTAATTTGGCTTATATGGATTCCTTATCCGTCTTTTTTTCTTCTCTCTGTTTGACTTTCCATTTCCATGTTGATGTCATTGATCATGTGATCGGATCTCGATGAGATTAAAGTTTTTTATTTTTCATATTTGAATAAAAATGTGTTTTAGTATAATAAATTATATACATATGTATATTACCAACGGTTCCAACTCCTATGTCTGTCATTATTTTGGTCACATAATGCAAACAGGTGGTCACAACTAATCACACTTGCTAATGAGCAGCCATATTTGGTAGAGTATATAAACCCTTTTTGGCAGGCCTTTTAGCACCTTGAAAAAGTTGCATGCAAGCAACGAAACGCGTTGGTGGGACTTGCCTGATAGTGTGTTTGCCTAAACCTTGGAAGGATTGGACCTGGACCAAGCCCCCACAATTACCTTTTCAACAACTTGGACCCTTAAAAGAACCTATACTGTACCGTGGAGGAGTCACATCTACCACCCTCTGAGGAACAGCATTTTGCGGACGCAGCTTCGCCTAATTACCTCAAGGGACGCTGGTGGTAACTATAAACTCACGGATAGGACACAGGGTCCTTCTATGCAAGGGGACTATCATAGGAACAGGTACTATACTACCGACCTTCTACAAGGACTTTTTGACATTTGAAAAAACACCTATCATGATTGATATTTGAAAACTATGTGAAAGTTTATTAGATACATATACCCAATTATTACAGATCATCTTTTAATATATGTTTTATTAAAACAAGGATTTTATACGCTACTTGTTTTTGCTTATGTGACCATTCAAGCGCTGCATTTTTCTGTTTGATCTTTCTTCAAGTCTTGAATAAATCATAACAAATGCCTTTATTAAAAACATTATAATAGTTTCATTTTTTTTTAAAACATTAGTGTAATAGTAGTTTCAGCAAGCAGAAATCTTAGTAGATAACTCAACGTCTTAAAATACTGTATATCTAAGAAGATAACTCCTCTTTTGAAGGAAAGTCCTTCATTTGGTGGAATAGCTCAGTGACACAAAAATGCCTCTGAATCCCTAATTGTACTATCTTTATTCACACATCTATTTAGCAAATAAGGTGCATTGTAATCTTTTATTCATAAGATGTCAGAAAGTGCCCATAGTGCCATGCAAGGAGGTAAAAACAAAATGACAAAATAACAGAGTAACAAATCCTAAGAACAACACACAAAAAAAAACAAGTATAGCACAATTACTTAGCATAAAACATTACTAAAATGACACAGACTGGCTAGTACAAGTAAAAGGGTCAAGAATATAGCAAATCACTGTTGCTAAAAGGAGAATGCAATCATGGGCATTGGAAGCATTTCAACACTTGATGATCCTGTACCCACACCATAGGCAAGCAAACAGTTTTAGATGTACTGAAGTGGGAAAAAAGACACAAGATTGAAAGCACTGGTGATGTGGATAGTGCAAGGGGAGAATAAGAGGGAAGAGGGCCCTGCTAGAATGAGCTTACCGTAGATACTTAGGGGAAGTGAACAGTTGGAGAGGGATTTTTGGGAAGGGTATATGGTTAAGGGGTTAAGGAGATTAGTAATAAGTTATAAGGAGGGTTTTTAATATTTGATAAAAGGTTGAGACTTAAAGGTGTTTGTAAAGCTGGGTCACAAGTCTGGATACTGTAGGTGATAACTTGAAGTTGGTAGAGCCAGAGAGGAGGAAGCACCAGTGTTGGCAGATATATTATACAGATAGGTCTCCATTCATCCTACCTGTGGCAGTAGCTAATCGCAGTGCAACCACAATCCATAGGATCACATGGTACGCACACTCCTGTGGCCATGTCACATGAGTGTGTGAAAAATCACACCACAATGTGTTTCGCAAGCAGCAATATAATTGAGTGGAGACACATCTGTATATGTGGAGCGAGAGAGTGAAGTTGAGGATGAAACCCAGGCAGGGGACATAATGGGCTGAAACAATAGTGATCTTATCAAAAGAGAGAGAAAGGGTGGAAGGGAAAACAATAAACTAGGGGGTATATTTACTAAAATTCGTAATTTTCAGAATGAGGTTAAAGTTCAAACACGAATGACATCGAATGTGTGAAATTGCAACTTTTTGAATTTATTACGACTAATTTACTATGCAGTCGTATTCTGCATTTTCTTGTTTTCCGATGTCGATGTCATTCGTATTTTTTGGCAGTGTTTTATGGAAGTGAATAGTAAAACACTGCCGACATTAACACAATGAATCTCGGCCGGATCTGCGAGATCCGTGCAGGGCTTCATTGTGCACCTTTCGTAAAAAAAATAAAGTGTTAAAAATTTTAAAAAAATGCGTGGGGTCCCCCCTCCTAAGCAAAACCATCCTCGGGCTCTTTGAGCCGGTCCTGGTTGTCAAAATATGGGGGGAAAAATGACAGGGGTTCCCCCATATTTCATCAACCAGCAGCGGGCTCTGCGCCTGGTCCTGGTGCAAAAAATACGGGTGACAAAAAGCGTAGGGGTCCCCCATATTTTTTGAACCAGCACCGGGCTCCACTAGCTGGGCAGATAATGCCACAGCCGGGGGACACTTTTATTGTGGTCCTGGCGGCCCTGGCATTACATCCCCAACTAGTCACCCCTGGCCGGGGTACCCTGGAGGAGTGGGAACCCCTTAAATCAAGGGGTCCCTCCCTCCAGCCACCCAAGGGCCAGGGGTGAAGCCCGAGACTGTCCCCCCCATCCAAGGGCGGTGGATGGGGGGCTGATAGCCAAGTGTAAAAAATCAGAATATTGTTTTCAGTAGCAGTACTACAAGTCCCAGCACGCCTACCCCACAAGCTGGTACTTGGAGAACCACAAGCGGTGGAAAACCGGGCCCGCTGGTACCTGTAGTACTACTACTAAAAAATTACCCAACAAAAAACAGGACACACACACCGTGACAGTAAAAGTTTATTACATACATGCACACCTCCATACATACATACTTACCTATGTTCACACGAGGCTCGGTCCACTTCTCCATGTAGAATCCTCGGGGTACCTGTGAAAAAAATTATATTCACATAATCCAGTGTATCTTCTGTTCTTTGTATAATCCACGTACTTGGCAAAAAAACAAACCGGAAACCCGACCACGCACTGAAAGGGGCCCCATGTTTACACATGGGACCCCTTTCCCTGACTGGCAGGACCCCCCTGACTACTGTCAAAGAGGGTACCTTCAGCCAATCAGGGAGCGCCACGTCGTGGCACTCTCCTGATTGGCTGTGCGCTCCTGTAGTGTCAGTGAGGCTGCACACGGCAGAGATACAATGTTGCGCCTATGCGCTCCATTGTATCCAATGGTGGGAACTTTGCGGTCAGCGGTTGACCGAAAGTAACCTCACCGCTGACCGCAAAGTTCCCTTCATTGGATACAATGGAGCGCATAGGCGCAACATTGTATCTCTGCCGTGTGCAGCCTCACTGACACTACAGGAGCGCACAGCCAATCAGGAGAGTGCCACGATGTGGCGCTCCCTGATTGGCTGAAGGGACCCTCTTTGACAGGAGTCAGGGGCGGTCATGGCAGTCGGGGAAAGGGGTCCCATGTGTAAACATGGGACCCCTTTCAGTGCGTGGTCAGGTTTCCGGTTTGTTTTTTTTTGCCAAGTACGTGGATTATACAAAGAACAGAAGATACACTGGATTATGTGAGTATAATTTTTTTCACAGGTACCCCGAGTATTCTACATGGAGAAGTGGACCGAGCCTCGTGTGAACATAGGTAAGTATGTATGTATGGAGGTGTGCATGTATGTAATAAACTTTTACTGTCATGGTGTGTGTGTCCTGTTTTTTGATCGGTATTTTTTTAGTGGTAGTACTACAGGTACCAGCGGGCCCGGTTTTCCACCGCATGCTGGTACTTGTGGTTCTCCAAGTATCAGCTTGCGGGGAAGGCTTGCTGGGACTTTTAGTACTGCTACGAAAAACAATATTCTGATTTTTTACACTTGGCTATCAGTCCCCCTTCCGCCGCCCTTGGATGGGGTAGACAGCCTCGGGTTTCACCCCTGGCCCTTGGGTGGCTGGAGGGGGGGACCCCTTGATTTAAGGGGTTCCCACTCCTCCAGGGTACCCCGGCCAGGGGTAACTAGTTGGGGATGTAATGCCAGGGCTGCCAGGACCACAATAAAAGTGTCCCCCGGCTGTGGCATTATGTACTTGGCTAGTGGAGCCCGGTGCTGGTTCAAAAAATACGGGGGACCCCTACGCTTTTTGTCCCCCGTATTTTTTGCACCAGGACCAGGCGCAGAGCCCGGTGCTGGTTGATTAAATATGGGGGGACCCCAGTCATTTTTTTTCTCATATTTTTTCAACCAGGACCGGCTCAAAGAGCCTGAGGCTGGTTTTGCTTAGGAGGGGGGACCCCACGCATTTTTTTTAACACTTTCCCACCCCTTACCACTGATAAACATGCACGGATCTCACGGATCCGTGCATGCCTATCAGAACACGGTAAAAAAAAGCAGGTCTATTTGAAAACTGCTTTTTTTTACGATTTGTATTTATTCACGGCAGTGTTTGGCTATTGCCGGCAGTGTTTGTGAAATACAAATTTTTGTAAATTACTGAGTTCTAGCAAATAACAGGCGTATTTGACCGATGGTGTATTCATTCGTAATTTTTTTCTTGAACTTCAACAAAAATACGAATGCCCTCATCACTGCCGTGATTTGAGTTTAGTAAATTCCCGAGATGACACTTTGAAGAAAAAACACCAGCTCGGGCAAAATCAGGAGCTTAGTAAATATACCCCTAGGTCTTGATCATTTTAAGTTTCAGTAAATACCATGAGATCTTGGAGAAGACGTTGGAAGAGCAGTTACTGATGCAAGACTGCATGGAGGGAAAGAGGTCAGGGGAGGAAAGGTAGATTTGAACATCTTCAGCATATAGGTGGTAATGGATGCCAAATGAGATGATCAGATTTTCAAGGGAGTAGGAGTAAAGAAATAAGAGAAGGGGTCTAAGAACCAGACAGGCAGAAGATGTTGGTGGAGCCAGAGGATAAAATAGAACAGGAGACATTAGAGAGATAGGAAATCAACCATGGGAGGAGTGAATCTCCAGGAATAGGAGAGTGGAGAGAGGGGGAGATCGGGGTCCACAGTATGAAAGGCAGCAGGAAAATATAATTGGATTTCTTGGTAAAGACAGTTTCAGTGGATGGAAAAAAAAAACATACTGAGGGATGAAAAACCATATTGAGGGATGAGAAACTTGTGGGAGGATAGGAATGAGGTGAATTGGGGATAGACATTCCATGTTTATCCATCCTCTCAAGGAGTTTGAAAACAATGGGGAGAAGAAAGATTAGATGGTAGATAAAGAGAGGGTTGGTGCAAAATGGGGGTTTCTTTACTATGGATTAAACAAAGGCTTATTTGAGTGAGGAAGGAACATAACCAGAGGTGTGAGAGAGTCTAAAAGATGAGAATGAGCCCATGGGACAAGTGTAGAAGGGAGAGGAAGTAAGGAGGAGGTGGACCTCATCCTCGATGATTGGGGAGAAAGCAGATAAGGTAGGAAAGCAGACGGATGATGGTAGTAATGGAATGGGAGGGATCTGGCACTAGGAGTTGTCATTGTGGTTGGCTTTAATTTTGGTAGTAAAGGGGGTCATAAATTCAAGGGCCCATAGGGAGGATGATAAGGGAGAAGTTGGAGGGAAGAGAAGGGAGTTAAAGTTAGTAATGAGGTGGCGTGAATTTGAGGTTGGTAGGACACAACAGATTTCAGGTCCAAGTGCTCAGCTGAGTTGTAGGAACAGATTATAAATTTGAAATGGAGGAAGTCCATGAGAGAGAGTGATTTCCTCCAGTACCGTTCAGCATTTCTGAAGGCAGCAAGTACATTTGGAATGCAAGGTTGGGGTGCAGAACATCGGAGCATGAGAGAAACAGCCAGGCTAGCGGAGTGTAGCATGCCCAATGAAAGATGGGATCAAGAGCATCAAAGTTGCAGTTAGTAAGAATGACCATAATAAAGTAGTAGGTGACTGAGGAATGTTATAAGATAGTTACTTGTATGTACAGTGTAATTAAAAGGGATGATCTAACTTTGCTGGTACAATTCCTAAATTCTGATTTACCTGTTTGTTGGCACCTTGTTGGTATTATCAATCATTACTAATAGATCTGCATGTTTTGGAAGCAAATCATCTGTACCCAAAAGCCTTGAGTTTCCTTCCTATTACACACAATGCACGTAGAGCACAAACACATAATTTTAACATCCAAAGATAGGTATAGCACTGGCACTATCCAACCCAAGCTTCCCAGGATCACACAAAAATGGTTGCTATGAAATTTCTCCATGTGCATTCAGTGGTGCTGAGAGAACCTGACACTACAGATGCTTATGTATTCACGTGATATCACAATAGGGGAAAATGGGTTTTGTGTGGTGTACAGTATGTTTTGTTAAGATATTAGCCTCCAGTGTCTTAAAAAAATGTAAACTGTAATTAGACAATATTTAATTTTTTTATTTGTATTTTATTTTATTTGTATTTCATTTTTCATTTTATTTATTTGTTTTATTTAGTAGACTATCAAGGAGATGTTAAACCTTTATTTGACTTAGTGATTCAAAAGTAATTATTAAGCAATGTATACGGTACATGCAATAGTACTAAGTGAAGGACATTAAATTCCCACATGATGAGCCAGGCGTGCATAATCTGTAATTTTTAGTCGAGATATAATGCTACAGTCAGTTACGTGTTAAGTGACAGGGGACGTGTTCTGTGAAGTGTTCCAGAACTATATCCTTGGGAACCACTTTGCCAAAAAAGTTTAATCTGTTTTTTTATTTTATTTCGGAATTAAAATAAATACATCCAAAATATAGTATATGTAATTCATTCCAATAACTGAAAATAATGTTATTTCTTTCAACTGCATACATGTTAACAATAGATTAATTAACCTTTAAATTATTGGACTGGTTTGTGTAATAATCCAGCCCACCACATCTCTCCCCAATGCTACGTGTTCTGTGTCCTTGTGTTTCCAAGCAAAAGTGCCTCCAATCTTATATAGTAAATACATGGAAATGGTACATAGTAAATGAAATGCTTATACTATTCAAATAAAAAATTATTAGTAGGCAAAGTAAAGAAAAAGTTAAGGAAAGTGAGCCTGGTGCTGCCTGTGGCATTTCGCCCCTCTTTCCTGACTCGTCGCACGTGGACCTTCTGCAGATCCAAGCTATAGTGAAAGCTATTAGTGCCGAATTTTCCGACAGTTGGAAAAGCTGCACTAATTCGACTTGTGTGTTTTCAATAGCGTGTGTATTCCGTTTTTGAATCCAGTTTCGCCCATGCCGTTTCACTTTTTCTTTTGCTGAATCGGCATGGGTGAAAATAGTGCCAAAAATGGGCGAAAATGCCCGCGCTGGCTTTTTCGACCAGTTGAAAAAACTACATGGACATTGAATAGGTTGAATGTAACTTCAACCTAAAAACGGTCAAAAAGTGCAGTTTTTTTGACTGGTCGAAAAAACAGCACTAATTAAATACCCCCCTATACGTCTAACTTTGATGTAATATATAATCAGATTATAATGTAATACTTGTACATAATTAGATGACCAATAAATCAGATGACCATACCAAAGAAAGATTCATCCATAAAGGCCCAGGCCAATTGGCTTTGCAAGTTAGGGTCCAAAGCTGTCAGAAACCACAGAGACAACATGTTGCACTAATGTGTCAGAAATTATACAATGACGGTTCTCTCATGCTAATGACAAGCACTCTTTATAGCTCTCTGTCACCTATATGTTATTACAATTGATTAATGGAGTGCTAGGTTTGTGCAGGCCTGCTCATGCTTTTATTACAAAGACTGCATAAAAGTATATACATAAGGTCTGATTCCTACGGGGGAATTCAATTGCTGGTGACATGTTTGCCCGGCCGAATTCCCACGACATCCACCCCATTTTACGGCAGTGGGTTCTCGCTATCCCCATAGAGCAGCAAGCGCTTTTAAGTAAAAGCGGTGTAAATCGAGCAGGGCGAAGGGTGCGAATTGGGCTACTGTTGCCGATGTTTAAACACTGTGGCAATGGCAATTTCACCCTCTTCGCCTACAATTGCATTTCACCTTAGTTCAAAAGAGCCCCTTGGCATATGTATCACTCAGAATAGGACACAACTCTGGCTACAAGCCACAACACATCCATTACATTTGAGAAGCGTGCAGTCCAGAAATTTGTAATAATGTTCCAGTTCCAGACAGGTGGTAATCCAAAAAAGTACATGATCCAACTTGGCTGGCACCACAGAGGCAGCTCCATCTGCAGGGAGCTTGTAAGCAGGGACGCTTCTAGACAATTTGGCTCCCACTGTGAACAGTAAAAAAATGAGCCCGCTACCATAGATAGTCTAAAATGTAAATATTTGCACGTGCTCCCAAAGAGGGGGTGTGGCCTCACTAACATGGGCATGGGCTTGAAGAAAAATACTACCTTACACTCCAGTTTTTGACCCTGCACCCCCAGACCTCGGACCACCACAGGAAAGAAAAAAATCCACCATATTATGCCCCAGACAGTTAGGCCCCTTGCATCATATTATGCACCACACAGTAATGCCACCTGCACCATATTATGCCCCACACAGTAATGCCCCCTGCACCATAATGCCCCTAACACTTTATCATGCCCCACACAGTCCTGCCCTGAACAACTGATTATGCCCCTCAAGGTAGGTCCTGACACCTTAATATGCCCCATAGTTATGCCCCTCAGGGCAGCCCCTGACACCTTAATATGCCCCACAGTATTGGTACAGTACCTTTTCACTTCTTGCTCGTTATTAGGTGGTTTTACACTACAAGCCGCCTCCTGTTTGGCGCCCGCAGTCACTGCAGCATCTCTCCGGCATTTCCACAGCGGCTCCTGGCATCTCCCCTGTGGCGTCCGACACTTGTCCAGCCCTACTAAGCCTTGAGACTTAGTAGGGCTGGAAAGATGCAGGGGGCTTTATAAATACAGGGTGCTTTGTGCTGGAGAGACACAGGGGGGCTGGATAGATGTAGGGGGCTATAGCTAGAGAGATATTGGGGGCTTTAAAGTATATTAAGAAGTGTGTGATTCATGGGCTATCACACTAAAGGCCATTTACAGAACTCAGAATGTGTCAGGTATGCCATGTCATCAATCACAATAAACCTACTACTGAAAAATTATTTGAACCCAGGTTTAGATCTTATAACATTGTTGTCCTGATTCTGAGTCAGACACAAGTAGAAAGTAGACAGATTTCACCATACTGCACATGCGCCAAAGTAAGATATCTCTGTCTGGGCATGTACTGAATCAGGCTTGCGCACATGGACAGAGATTGCTAGTGTACACGGATTGATCCTTCCATTGTCATACCACACTTTTCATAAAGTGAGTGTTCCTGTCCAGTAAAGTGATGGCAACAAACTGGATCACATGGAACTGGTGGTAGTGTCGTGGAGTATAATACAGTTTCTGTTTCATACAGCTCTTTTGCACCCAGAATGGAGCCAGTGCAAATCTAGATACTAATGATACCACTGTGGCTACTACAGGCATAATGAGAGCGGGCAGGGACAGGCTTCCACATGCAAATGAATTATCACAAGGAAGTAAGTAGCGGGGACAGGGTCTAATAACTGATGGCTCTGGCCATGTCCCCAAAGTGGTAAGCTGCATCTCCTCTCTGGGTTTCTCTCATAGAGGTGAAATATAAAGTAGGCAAGTATGAGCCAAGGTTGCATGCCACTCAGATACAGGGAAACTGTAAATATAGTATTGCTGGAGAAATGGATTATTGAAGTAGAGGTGTGTAATGTTTCTTAACCAAATATTTCAGCTTACTGCACTCAAACTCCACAGAAACAGAAGTACGCATAAGAAAACGAGTTTTATGGTAAGAACTTACCTTTGTTAAAACTCTTTCTGCGAGATACACTGGGCTCCACAAGGAAAGACATAGGGGTGTAGAGTAGGATCTTGATCCGAGGCACCAACAGGCTCAAAAGCTTTGACTGTTCCCAGAATGCATAGCGCCGCCTCCTCTATAACCCCGCCTCCCTGCACAGGAGCTCAGTTTTTAGTTAACCAGCCCAATGCAGTAGCAGGAAAAGAGACGACAACGGTTAGTAGCCACATACACCACACTCTCACGACAGGAGAAGTGTTAGCGGCTAATGCCATACCAACCCAAAGAGGCTAAGTGCGTCAGGGTGGGCGCCTTGTGGAGCCCAGTGTACCTCGCAGAAAGAGTTTTAACAAAGGTAAATTCTTACCATAAAACTCGTTTTCTGCTGCGGGGTACACTGGGCACCACAAGGAAAGACATAGGGGATGTCCTAAAGCAGTTCCTTACGGGAGGGGATGCACTGTAGCGGGCACAAGAACCCGGCGTCCATAGGAAGCATCCTGCGAAGCGGCAGTATCGAAGGCATAGAACCTTATGAATGTGTTTACAGAGGACCACGTAGCCGCCTTGCACAATTGTTCAAGGGTCGCACCACGGCGGGCCGCCCAAGAAGGTCCAACAGACCGAGTAGAATGGGCCGTAATGTGAGCAGGAGCTGACAGACTAGCCCTCACATAAGCATGTGCAACCACCATTCTAATCCACCTGGCCAAAGTCTGCTTGTGAGCAGGCCAGCCTCATTTGTGAAACCCAAACAGAATAAAGAGAGAATCAGATTTCCTAACAGAAGCAGTTCTCTTCACATAGATATGGAGAGCCCGTACCACATACAAAGACCGCTCTTTGGGAGACAGAACAGGAGAGACAAAGGCCGGTACCACAATCTCCTGATTAAGGTGGAACGAAGAAACCACCTTAGGCAAATAACCGGGACAAGTCCTAAGAACCGCCCGGTCACGGTAAAATATCAGATATGGGGAACTACAAGACAAAGCACCCAAATCCGACACTCCTCTAGCTGAAGCAATAGCCAACAGAAACACCACCTTAAGGGAAAGCCACTTAAGATCAGCTGAACCAAGAGGTTCAAATGGAGACTCTTGTAACGCCTCCAAAACCACCGACAAGTCCCAAGGAGCCACAGGCGGGACATTAGGGAGGTTGGATACGCAACACACCCTGAGTGAAGGTATGCACATCAGGTAAGGTCACAATCTTTCTCTGAAACCACACCGACATGGCAGATATTTGAACCTTGAGGGAGGCCAGACGCAGGCCTAAGTCCAGGCCCTGCTGAAGAAAGGCCAACAACTTGGCTGTACTAAACTTGGAAGCGTCATAATTGTTAGATGCGCACCAAACAAAGTAAGAATGCCAGACCCTATAGTAAATCCGAGCAGAAGCCGGTTTCCGGGCCCGCAACATAGTTTGAATGACTGCCTCAGAAAACCCTTTAGCCCTCAAGACGGAAGCTTCAAGAGCCACGCCGTCAAAGACAGCCGGGCTAGGTCCTGGTAGACACAGGGGCCCTGAACGAGGAGGTCTGGGCGTTGTGGAAGTAGAACTGGACGCTCTGACGATAGACCTTGCAGGTCTGAGAACCAGTGCCGTCTGGGCCACGCCGGAGCTATGAGAAGCAGAATTCCTCTTTCTTGCTTGAACTTCCGAATTACCCTGGGCAGGAGTGACACCGGGGGGAACACGTACAACAGCCAAAACCTGCACGGCACAGCCAGCACATCCACGAATGCTGTTTAAGGATCCCTTGTCCTTGCTACGAAGACCAGAACATGGTGATTGTGTTGAGACGCCATCAGATCTACGTCTGGAAGGCCCCACTTTTCCACTAGGAGTTGAAACACTTCTGGATGGAGGTCCCACTCTCTGGCGTGTATGTCCTGACGTCTGAGAAAGTCCGCTTCCCAATTCAGGACTCCCGGAATGAATATTGCCGATATTGGCCGGTAGATGGCGTTCCGCCCAATGTAGAATCCGTGAGACTTCCTTCATTGCCAAACGGCTTTGAGTGCCGCCTTGATGATTTATGTAAGCCACTGTGGTGGCGTTGTCCGACTGTACTTGAACAGGACGGTTCTGAATTAAATGCTGGGCCAGGTTCAACGCATTGAAGACCGCCCGCAATTCCAGAATGTTGATCGAGAGGAGAGATTCCTCCTTGGTCCACCGACCCTGAAGGGAGTGTTGCTCCAGCACCGCTCCCCAACCTCTTAGACTGGCATCTGTCGTCAACAGGACCCAGTCGGATATCCAGAAGGGACGGCCCCTGCACAATCGTTGGTCCTGGAGCCACCAGTGCAGCAACAGACGGACCTCTGGAGTCAATGAGATCATGTGAGACCTGATCCGGTGAGGCAGGCCATCCCACTTGACTAGAATCAGTCTCTGGAGGGGGCGAGAATGGAATTGAGCATACTCCACCATGTTGAATGCTGATACCATGAGGCCCAGCACCTGCATTGCCGAATGTATCGACACTTGCGGACGAGAAAGGAAGCAACGAATCCTGTCCTGAAGCTTCAGAACTTTCTCCTGAGACAAGAACAACCGCTGGTTGTGAGGGTCCAATAGCGCTCCCAGGTGCACCATGCTCTGAGCAGGGACCAGGGAGGATTTCTTCCAGTTGATGAGCCACCCATGGGCTTGTAGAGACTGGACAGTCATATCCAGATGACATAGGAGAAGTTCTGGGGAATTTACCAGGATTAACAAGTTGTCCAGATATGGCAGTATCCTGGTCCCTTGATGGCGGAGTACCACCGTCATCACCGCCATAACTTTGGTGAAGACTCGCGGAGCCGTAGTTAAACCAAAAGGTAATGCCCAAAACTGGTAATGGAGGTTGCCAATCGCAAACCTCAGGTACTGCTGATGTGACACTGCTATAGGAATATGCAGGTAAGCATCCTGTATGTCCAGGGAGACCATATAATCCCCAGGTTCCAAGGCCAGAACTATAGAGCGAAGGGTTTCCATACGGAACTTGGAAACTTTCACAAACCTGTTCAATGCCTTGTGGTTGAGAATGGGCCGGGAGGACCCATTCGGTTTCGGGACCAGACACAGCTGAGAATAGTACCCCCGGCCCCTCTGAGCAAGAGGCACCTGTACTAAGACTCCTGTATCCAGGAGGGTCTGTACCACCGAATGTAGAGTGTTTGCCTTTGCCTGGTCCAACGGGACGTCTGTCCGGCAAAATCGATGAGGGGGTCGGTTTTTGAAGGCTATGGTGTAACCTTGAGTGACGACTTCCCGTACCCAGGCATCTGAAGTGGTCTTCAACCATTCCTGGGAATACCCTAGAAGCCGGCACCCCACCCTGGGATCCCCCAGGGGGAGGCTCGCCCCATCATGCAGCAGGCTTATCGGTCTTGGAAGCTGGCTGACGGGCAGCCCAGGCTCTTTTGGGCTTCGGCTTACCAGGTTTGGAAGTGCGGGCCTGCTTGTTGTACGTCTGACCTTTTGCTTTACCTGAAGGACGAAAGGGGCAAAAGGACATACCTTTAGCCTTCGACACAGAAGGAGCGGTACTTGGCAGACAGGCAGTTTTGTCAGTAGCCAAGTCAGCCACTATCTTTTCTAAGTCCTCCCCAAACAGAATATCTCCCTTGAAAGGGAGTACCTCCAGGGTTTTTCTAGAGTCCAGATCCACAGACCAGGATCTCAGCCACAATATTCGCCGAGCCAGGACTGATGTAGTAGAGGCCTTGGCTGCTAGGATACCGGCATCGGAAGCCACCTCTTTAATATAGTGAGAAGCTGTGACAATATATGACAAGCATTGTCTAGCATGGTCAGAAGAGATTTCAGCTTCTAACTCTAGGGCCCATGCTTCAATAGCCTCTGCAGCCCATGTTGCTGCAATAGTGGGCCTTTGTGCAGCACCCGTAAGGGTGTAAATCGCTTTCAGACAACCCTCCACACGTTTATCCGTAGGCTCTTTTAGAGACGTGACGGTAGTGACAGGTAGAGCTGAGGAAACCACCATCCTAGCCACATGTGAGTTTACTGGAGGAGGCGTTTCCCAATTTTTAGACAGCTCTAGCGCGAGGGGATAGCGAGCCAGCATCTTCTTTTGAGGCACAAACTTCTTTCCCGGGTTTCCCCAGGGTTCCTGACGTATATCCACTAGGTGGTCAGAGTGAGGTAAAACTTGTTTAACCACCTTCTGACACTTGAACCTATCTGGTTTCTTAGTAAAGGGCGGATGGCTCGGGATCATCCATAATCTGTAAAATCAACTTAATAGCCTCCAAAAGATCAGGAACATCCACATGTGAACTACCCTCCCCCTCCGCAGTATCTGTGTCAGAATCTGTGGGGTCAGTGTAAGCGCCATCTTCATCAGACGAGGTGTCAGTGACAGCAGTGGATTGTGAGGAGATAAGAGCTCGCTTAGAGGACCCCTTGGTCTTAGGCAAGCGAGAGTCAGACTTTTTAGTAGTCAAGGACTGGTTCAACTTTTTCAATTGAGCAGACAAATTATCTGCCCACGGCGGGTTAGCTGCAGGGACCACATACGTTTGCACCGGAATAGGAGGTCCCATAGGGGGGTGTTAGTTTAGTAACTAGCGTATGTAGAAGCTTGGAGAAAGTAGCCCACGGTGGGTCATTATGTACCCCCATTGCCACAGTCCCACTGGGGGGCAAGGAGCCCCCAGAACCAGAGCCCACAGCTGCTATGGTTTCCTCATAGGAATCTGTGGCTTCAGCAACACCGGCAGTGTGTTCAGCCCTAGAACCGTTACCTTCAGAAGCAGACATGATATAACTTGCAGTATCAGGTAACACAGTACAATTGTCAGCAGCACAATACCTCTTGCCCAAACCCCTGCGCAGTGTAGTCAGAACAAGCAGGGATACAGGAGAGATATGGTGACTAAAATCACAGAGAAAAATACGTATTAAAGTATATCTTGTGAAAAGCCTATATAATTATAAAACCTGACGCACCAAGCTCCCTCAGGTTATAGAATATAGGGATAGCAAGTTGAGTGAGAGACACGAAATGGAAACCACTCAGCAAGCTAATGCACACACATATAGTCACAGTTATACAATGCAGAGGTTATTACTAACAATAATACTGCACTGGACCAGATTATATATATAGCTATGTAGTCAATAGATATAACACTGCACAGTAAGAATTGGATGTATATAACAGGGTACTTGTACCAGAGAACCCTGACTTTATGCACTCTTTCTTAACTAACACTGTCTAATTGACATTTAGAATACTTAAGTGTCATGTAAAGTCACAGCGCTGACAACCAGGCGGCTTTACAAAGGAGGATTTGCCCAAGCAGTCCCAGGAACATTGTAGCTGAGAGAAATGGCGCCCAAACACTGACAGGGAGTGAGGGAGAGACAGATATGCAGCTCCAGGGCGGGAACATTTTCTGGAAATGGCGCCCTGGGGCTGGGGGAGGGGCTCCAGGTCTAAGCCTTATCCCCTCTGCTGGCAAAACCACCAGGTACTGCGGGCTACAAACAAAAAGGTTTTAAGAGAAAACCTGACCTGCACCCATGCCCTGGTGATCTAGTGGGATCGCCTGTACTGCCACAGTGTCCACCACCAGTGCGCGCGGCCCGCCTCCCACCGACGGCGCCAGTTCGCGATAAAGCACGGGTCCCGCGAGCGGGACCCACTCACCACCTCCCGAAGCGCGGCCACGCGATCCTGGAGAACCCCCGTCGTGTGTGCCTGACTCAGAAGAAAACCGGAGCCTCCTGCTGTAGTTACCGAGCAACCAGGGCTCGGGAGTGTACAGCGCCGTTGGGGAGAGATGGAGCTGCAGCAGTGAATGTCACCAGACATGTACACACTGCTACAGCCCTTGAAGTCTTCACTTTTCTTCTCAAAAAAGCTCTTCTTAGGGCTGCCCAGAGCAGCCCCTCTGTTATGTGCCTGCTATCTGACGCACCAACTACAAAACTGAGCTCCTGTGCAGGGAGGCGGGGTTATAGAGGAGGCGGCGCTATGCATTCTGGGAACAGTCAAAGCTTTTGATCCTGTCGGTGCCTTGGATCAAGATCCTACTCTACACCCCTATGTCTTTTCTTGTGGAGCCCAGTGTACCCCGCAGCAGAAAAGTGCTGATAAAGGCATTGTATGGGGCACTGTGTGCAGATAAAGGGGCAAATTCAGTATGAATCACAAGTAGCGATTCGTACGGAATCTTTGCTGAGGGGCCGCGGGTGCAGGCGCAGCAGGCCCTACTACGCATGCGCCCACATTTTCTGCGGGGGGCCGCAGAAAATACGATTGCCTCTGCCTGTCAATCAGGCAGACGTGGTCGCGGGGAGGCAACGCTCCGTTTTCTGGGTGGAAACGGAGCGTTGCGGGGGCGTGCCAGCCCAA
Source organism: Pseudophryne corroboree (assembly GCF_028390025.1). NCBI lineage: Eukaryota > Metazoa > Chordata > Amphibia > Anura > Myobatrachidae > Pseudophryne > Pseudophryne corroboree. The sequence continues at coordinate 200,931,567 of NC_086454.1, forward strand.
ACGGTGGGCTGGTACGTGCGAACGGGGGCGTGTCGGAGGTGTGGCCGCTGCGACAGCAAAAATGGCGCCGGGACTCCTGCAGCCGCAGCTAAGCTGCGCCGGCAGGAGTCATCCTTAATTTTTGCTAACAAGCAGAAATTGCGTGCTGTTCGCAATTTCTGCTTGAAGCAGGGGGGGAGGCGCTGGTCAGCATGCTGGGCGGCCTTGTCCAGCGCTGGGCGGCCCCCAGCATGCGTGCTAATGGTTAGCAGAATTTGCTAACCTTACTGAATTGGCCACAAAGTACATTATTATGGGGGTAATTCCAAGTTGATCGCAGCAGGAATTTTGTTAGCAGTTGGGCAAAACCATGTGCACTGCAGGGGAGGCAGATATAACATGTGCAGAAAGAGTTAGATTTGGGTGGGTTATTCTGTTTCTGTGCAGGGTAAATAGTGGCTGCTTTATTTTTACACTGCAAATTAGATTGCAGATTGAACACACCACACCCAAATCTAACTCTCTCTGCACATGTTATATCTGCCTCCCCTGCAGTGCACATGGTTTTGCCCAACTGCTAAAAAATTTCCTGCTGCAATCAACTTAGAATTACCCCCATGGTTTTGCCCAACTGCTAACAAAATTCCTGCTGCGATCAACTTGGAATTACCCCCTATGAGCACCTACATAATAGTGCAAATGTGACACAATACAAATAGAAACTGCCATGATGGGTTCTTACTGCCATGACTAATTTATAGTATGTTATAAATGAGGCTTACATGACTAGTATTTTAGGAATATGTTGAAGAAGCTGAGATTAGTAATTAATAGTATGCAAAATAATAGGCAGTGCTTTGAGGCTACTCTTTGTTTTTCTTTGGTTTGCAATGCAGAGACCTGACTGCTCGAGCACTCGGCACCCACAGAGCTAGCTCCTATGTACGAGGAATCATCTTGCATCTTGTTATGTACCAAGCGAACAAACAGGAGCTTTTGAACACAAAAAATGCAGTTTGCCTTCTCATATTTCCAGCTTTGGAAATTACATTTAAAGTAGTCAGAGTCATATAAAAAAAACCCTTGGTGCTCATACTAATGTAACAATTCTTAATTAATGATTGATAATTGAAATACTAATATCACTTTTGGTTGGCTCATTTATTTTAAACTTACAGTGAAATTCAGAACCTAATGTAGTTATTATAAGATGTCTGACTTGCATTCCACTGGTTATTGGGCATACAAAGGAATACCTCACCCTGATAGGGACACCTTAGCACGTCCCCAGTAACAACATACATCAGTACATTAAAAACCGCCATGTCCAGTTTTATATAACGGAAGAATGTTGAAAGTCTAAGGGGTAAATTTACTAAGATTCGTAATTTCCGTAAAAAGGTCAAAGTTCAATCACGAATGACATCGACAGTGTAAAACTGCAACTTTTTGAATTGATTACGATGGATTTACTAAGCTGTCGTATTCGGGTTTTTCTTTTCTTCCGATGTCGATGTCATTCGTTTTTTTTTACCTATTTTTACGGCAGTGATTAGCAAAACACTGCCGTTTTTTTTTACAATCAATCTCGGCCGGATCTGTGTGATCCGTGCTGGGGTTCTTTTTTTTTTTTTTTTTTTAATTAAACAATGTAAAATCCCCAAAAAAAATGCGTGGGGTCCCCCCTCCTAAGCATAACCAGCCTCGGGCTCTTTGAGCCGATCCTGGTTGCAGAAATATGGGGAAAAAATTGACAGGGGTTCCCCCATATTTAAGCAACCAGCATCGGGCTCTGCGCCTGGTCCTGGTTCCAAAAATACGGGTGACAAAAAGAGTAGGGGTCCCCCGTATTTTTAAAACCAGCACCGGGCTCCACTAGCTGGACAGATAATGCCACAGCCGGGGGTCACTTTTATACAGTGCCCTGCGGCCGTGGCATCAAAAATCCAACTAGTCACCCCTGGCCGGGGTACCCTGGGGGAGTGGGGACCCCTTCAATCAAGGGGTCCCCCCCCCCAGCCACCCAAGGGCCAGGGGTGAAGCCCGAGGCTGTCCCCCCCATCCAATGGGCTGCGGATGGGGAGGCTGATAGCCATTTGTGATAATGAAAAGATATTGTTTTTAGTAGCAGTACTACAAGTCCCAGCAAGCCTCCCCCGCATGCTGGTACTTGGAGAACCACAAGTACCAGCATGCGGCGGAAAAACGGGCCCGCTGGTACCTGTAGTACTACCACTAAAAAAATACCCAAAAAAACACAAGACACACACACCGTGAAAGTATAATTTTATTACATACATACACACATACATACATACTTACCTTATGTTCTCACGCAGGTCGGTCCTCTTCTCCAGTAGAATCCAAGGGCTACCTGTTGAAGAAATTCTACTCACCAGATCCATGGGTCCAGGCTCCTCGGCAAATCCAGGGTTAATCCACGTACTTGAATAAATAAAAAAAAAACGGTGTCCCGACCACGAACTGAAAGGGGACCCATGTTTGCACATGGGTCACCTTCCCACGAATGCCAGAAACCCACTTTGACTTCTGTCTAAGTGGGTTTCTTCAGCCAATCAGGGAGCGCCACGTTGTAGCACTCTCCTGATCAGCTGTGTGCTGCTGTCCTCACTGACAGGCAGCACGCGGCAGTGTTACAATGTAGCGCCTATGCGCTACATTGTAACCAATGCTGGGAACTTTCTGCCCTGCGGTTGACCTAAAGTGACGTCACCGCTGAGCTGAAAGTTCCCATCATTGGTTACAATGTAGCGCATAGGCGCTACATTGTAACACTGCCGCGTGCTGCCTGTCAGTGAGGACAGGAGCACACAGCTGATCAGGAGAGTGCTACAACGTGGCACTCCCTGATTGGCTGAAGAAACCCACTTAGACAGAAGTCAAAGTGGGTTTCTGGCATTCGTGGGAAGGTGACCCATGTGCAAACATGGGTCCCCTTTCAGTTCGTGGTCGGGACACCGTTTTTTTGTATTTATTCAAGTACGTGGATTAACCCTGGATTTGCCGAGGAGCCTGGACCCATGGATCTGGTGAGTAGAATTTCTTCAACAGGTAGCCCTTGGATTCTACTGGAGAAGAGGACCGACCTGCGTGAGAACATAAGGTAAGTATGTATGTATGTATGTGTGTATGTATGTAATAAAATTATACTTTCACGGTGTGTGTGTCTTGTGTTTTTTTGGGTATTTTTTTAGTGGTAGTACTACAGGTACCAGCGGGCCCGTTTTTCCGCCGCATGCTGGTACTTGTGGTTCTCCAAGTACCAGCATGCGGGGGAGGCTTGCAGGGACTTGTAGTACTGCTACTAAAAACAATATCTTTTCATTATCACAAATGGCTATCAGCCTCCCCATCCGCAGCCCATTGGATGGGGGGGGACAGCCTCGGGCTTCACCCCTGGCCCTTGGGTGGCTGGGGGGGGGGACCCCTTGATTGAAGGGGTCCCCACTCCCCCAGGGTACCCCGGCCAGGGGTGACTAGTTGGATTTTTGATGCCACGGCCGCAGGGCACTGTATAAAAGTGACCCCCGGCTGTGGCATTATCTGTCCAGCTAGTGGAGCCCGGTGCTGGTTTTAAAAATACGGGGGACCCCTACTCTTTTTGTCCCCCGTATTTTTGGGACCAGGACCAGGCGCAGAGCCCGATGCTGGTTGCTTAAATATGGGGGAACCCCTGTCATTTTTTCCCCCATATTTCTGCAACCAGGATCGGCTCAAAGAGCCCGAGGCTGGTTATGCTTAGGAGGGGGGACCCCACGCAATTTTTTTGGCAAAAATAAGCACTTTCCCACCCCTTCCCACTGATATACATGCACGGATCTCATGGATCCCTGCATGCATCTCAAATCACGGAAAAAAAAAGCAGGTCTGTTTTTTTTAGGACTTTTTTACGAGTTGTAATTTTTCACGGCAGTGTTTTGTGTTTTTTTGCTTTGCACTTCTTAGTAAATGACCGAGATTCATATCTAAACAGGCGTAATTTGACCGATGGTGTATTCATTCGTAATTTTTTACCTGAACTAGCAAAAAATTACGAATGCCCTCATCACTGCCGTGATTAGTGTTTAGTAAATGACCGAGATTAACCGAGATGACACTGAAGAAAAAACGGCATCTCGGTCAAAATCGGGAGCTTAGTAAATATACCCCTAAGTGTAAGTTTTGGAAGCATAAAAACCTGAGCAATATTGTTAGAAATCAATCAGAAGCATGTCATACAGTAATGCTATCAACATACAGTACTGAATCCTATATCTGACAATACATACTGTATATAACAATCTTTCCCAGAAACTGTCACTATTAATCTCATATAAATGTACACCAGTGATTTACTCACACACCTCAAATATATTAACATCTTATCTGATCTTACTGACTAGTCATAGATTGATGGAAAAGTGAGAGCTGCTTATTAATGAATGACACTTGAAGTGAACAGCCAACAGCAATCTGACTGGATTTCAAACACAGTATAATGTAAAACACTTTGCAGTGTGGGTGCAGTTAAGACTCTTTCCCCTCTCATCTAAAATACAGCTGTCAGCACTCTTATCACTAATGACAATTACTATGTGTGCCATGGAGCTTATACCCAATTACACTGAACCATACATATATTATACCACACAGTCTACGACTACTCCGCCCACCTGAGATTATACTCAATTATGTCCATGGAGTAATTCAGATCTGATCGCTGCTGTGCGTTTTAGTACAGCGCGCGATCAGGTCCAAACTGCGCAACATAAGCACCGCGATGCGCAGGCACATCAGACAGCTACAATGGGCATCACCGGTCAGCGACGGGATGGTGCGAAAGATCCATTTGCACGGGCGTTCGCAAGGTGATTGACAAGAAGAGGCCATTTGTGAGTGGCAACTGACCGTTTACAGGGAGTGTACGGAAAAATGCAGACGTGCCCAAGCGTTTTCAGGGAGGGTGTCCGATGTCAGCTTCGGCCCCGATCAGCAGGATTCAATCACACTGGAAGAGTAAGTCCTGGGCTGCGCAGAGACTGCACAAACGGATTATTAGCAGCTCTGCTACACATAGGAATGCACACTTGCACAGCAAAAATACACTCCCTGTAGGCGGCGACTATCTGACCGCAGGACAGCAAAAAATGCAGCCCAGCGTTCAGATCTGAATTACCCCATATGTTACGTGGAGGAGATTCATCTGAATTTGGCATCCATTTTGAAAACAGAAAACTGAGAATAGGGTGTAACTCTGTCTGCATGCCCATGGCACCCTCTTTCTCTACCGCTACTACTACTACTACTACTACTACTACTAATAATAATAATAATAATAATAATATTATTATTATTATTATTATTATTATTAATAATAATAATAATAATAATAATAATAACAACAATAATAACAATAATTGTTGTTATTATTATTATTATTATTATTATTAGTAGTAGTATTATTATTAGTATTTTATTTAGATAGTGCTTTTTTCCAATTGTTTTTTCCTCAAAGCACTTACCAGATAGTTTGAACATAATACAATATAGAAACTATGGATATAATAAAGAGGTTTAGCTTTGTGTGAAATACAGAGACCATGGAGAAAATGAAAAAGGTGTGGCTGCCATTTTGGGTCGTCAGTTGTAAAGATTATTCAACCTACCCAGGAAACATCCAGGTGAGGCAGCCATTTTAGACGTACTACAGGGGATTGGGCGGGATCAGGGCAGTAGAGAGCTTGGCTGGGTCTAGGTACTTTTCAGGGGGTGTGGCCTAATCACAGGAGGCGTGGCCCTGCACCCTTAGAAAAACATACAGAAAAAATAGTACATTAAGCTCCTCCCTGGCCACACGGCGACATTTGCTGGACCCAGTTAAGGCAGGGTGGAGGATCTGGGCCCACTGTGCCCCTCCATCAGACCTGGGCTCAGGTAACTAGTACCCTCCTCCCCCCCTCTTGGCGCCACTGGGCAGGATAGGCAAAGCTTGGAACTGATGACACACAATTGGAGAAATAGAAATACAAGGTGAGGTCAATGTAATTTAATCAGAACCATGCATTTTTCATTCTACACAGATTATTAGGCAGCCATGTTGGGTGCACTACATTGGTTACAATGGCCCTCATTCAGCTTTAGTGGCAGTTTTGCTATTTTAGCAAAACTGCAACTGGCTGCGATTGCATGCTGGGTGCCGCCCAGAACAGGGCAAAGCCACCCCACATGCAATTACCCAGCAGCGATTCGATCGTAATGCAATTGCAATCGCAACGCTGAGTTGTGGAAGCCAAAGTCAGTCGCAGAGTGGCCATGGTTTCACTTGCAGCGGCCATGTGTGACGTCATGCGGCCACCCCAAAAATGGCACCACCCCCAGTTTCCCTGCAGCATGAGTCAACGCACACCCACCGTCCGCCGCTATCAATCATATTGTGGTCGCATCCGCAATATGCCATCCCATTCACAGTACAGAACAGGTTGGGAGTATGCAAATGCAATGCATCTCTGGCCCGCCCCGAATAAGGTCCAATGTGCGAATAAGTACTACATGGAGATAAGACATACAAGGATAAAATGAACAGCAGGATACCCACTGTATAAATAATTCAGTGTGTTGCTCATCCTGCCCTTGACAGTAACAGACGAGGCACCTATCTAGCTATCAGCCATCCTACTTACCTCTATAGTCAGTCTCTATGTTGGTCATTGCACCATTACATCCACTGCTGAGTTTATAATCAATTATTCTGCTGTACAGTATCTGTATATCGCTCATTGTATCACTGCTTGACTCACCTCTGAGATTATATCCAATGTTCCTGCCCTATCTGTATACCACTCATTATATCACTGCCTTACCCACCTCTCAGATTACACCCCTTTACTCTGACCTATTTCTCTATATGTATAATCTCAGTCATTATACCACCGCTCCACCCTCCTCTTAGAAATTGGCATCTCTTGTTTACTTTCTGCAAGAAGCAGCTCCCTCCTTAGGTTTTCTGCTGGTCACTCACAGTTTTAACCATTAATACTCATACCATGGCTCAGGTAGCTTACTGCAGAATGGGTGAAATTGCATTAATCTTCTGTGTTCTCTAATACAGATCTCAGCTGTAACTCTGCAACTTCAGTATTCCTCTGGAGTCGGCAGATTAGTTAGCTAATAATACCAAAGCAATTTAGTCAATGGTAATTTCTAATGGTCAGCTATCTTATAGGGGGCATGGAGGGTCCACCAAGGCATGCAATGGAAGGGGCCCAAGCTTAAGGGGTATGGTCAGTCAACAAAGGGGAGTGGCCAGCCATCACAGAGGGACTTGGCCAACTATTAGAGAAGACGTGCAAAGAATGGGGCCCTTTTATAAAGAAGAAGACATCGGTGTGTGATAACCCCCAGTTTGATTGGCAGGATTGTCCTAGAAGCAAACCAATTGCCCAAGTTCATCCAAGATTCTGTTCCACCAAGTTACTGAACCCTAGTGCAGGTGGTGGGCCATCAGGTAATGGGGCCCTCTGGGGATTTCCCCTGTAAACCTGTGTGCCAGTCCGACCCTGGGTACCAAATTAAGAAATCAAAATGTCTCACCTTATGATGCTTAGAGCACAGTCAGGTGGGGCTTTATGAGCTATCTTTGTACATCTGTTACTACCTGGTCTTGCTTTATTACTGTTTTGTTCCCAATTGTAAAGTTCAATGGACTATGCTAGCTCTGTTTAGTAAACATTAATAACTAAAATTTATGGAGCTAGCCTCAATAACATACCTACTTCTGAGATCAAATGCAAAGATTAGACTACATTCTGATGAACTATCTTAAGAATGTCAAGGAGTAAGTGCACATCCAGCTATGGGACTTGTGGTTTAGTGGTGCCTGTAGGGCACTTTTGAATGTGTGAAACAGTTTGATTTTTGGAAGCCCTTAGAGATGGCAGTGATAGAATGTCTTCCTTTCAATGAGGCATCTTTTACACAGTCTAGCTGCATTTTATATGGGCTACATAAACCAATATCATTTAAACAGTTATAGTTTGTAAATGACTCCACATATGCTCTAATCAATTGGGAATTGCAGGCCACAGTAACATTTCTGTAACCACTAGACGCAGGGCATGTACTTGAATGAATTTTATGGGGGAGATGCACTAAGCTTTGGAGAGTGATAAAATGGAGAGAGATAAACTACCAGCCAATCAGCTCCTAACTATTATGTTACAGGCTGTGTTTGAAAATGACAGATGATTGGTTGGTACTTTATCTCAACTTTATCTCTCTCCAAGGCTACAGTAAGTACATTATTTGTTCTATTCAGTCACAAATGGTTACATTATGCTCAAATGGGTATTTAAATACTAAAGGGGAAGACCTTTCTTGAATTTTGGGATTCATCCTTCACATTATAGACAAGAAGCAATAGTCACTGAAGATGTCGGTATAGCCATGTGAAAATGCTTACTTAGTGGTATGAAAAACAAATCAGCGTATAAGAAAGGGAAATTATATAACCATAATATAAATAAATGACCTTGAGGCTTCATTTGCATACAGTGTTGTCTTGTATAAAAAAAACATTTAGAGGAAAGGATTTCATTAGCTTCTAAACACATTGACATTCATCTTACGGGAGATTGCCTTTTACTGGTATCATGGTGAATGCAGATGAATCGCATGAAAGTAGCTGTGATTAGTGCTGTCTTTTCCAGCTACATGAAAATGTTAAGTTCTTAAAAAAGAATCTCTGGTTTAAAGATAGAGTATTTGATGCCATGTCTACGGTGCAAGTGAGGAAGGACAGACAGGAACGTAACTCATGCAAGAAGAACTACAGTCAAGGAATCAAGTGTTCTATGCGGCAAATGTTCTGGAAAAAGTCTAAATAAATTCTGTCCTATTCTTGCATTTTAAGTGTGAGATGCTCTGCTAAAGGTATCAATAAATATATATTAATTTAAGATGGTATACTAAGAAAAGCCCAATTCTTTCCATCTCAAGAAAAGTTTATAACTTTATATACTGAAGTCAAATATGTATAAACTCCTGTAAATATTATCATAATAAATAGAGATGTATGCGATTGCGAACCCCTGTGTTTTGGTTCTAGTTTTGGCAAAACCACTCTCAACCACTCTCAGTTATTTCTGTTTCTGTCTGACAGTTATCTGGGTCCCAGTCAGGGGTGTAGTTACCATAGGTGCAGGGAGTGCTGCTGCTATGGGGCCCAGAGCTGAGAAGGGCCTACCTTCCCTGTCAAAGTTACATGTCTTATATACTGTACATTTTTCACCATTGGGTGGTACATAGGGGTCCTTGCCTTGGGTCCTTCAATATATCTAGGTGTGCTCCTGGACCTGCTCATTGTAATTGTCACGGTCCGGCGGATCGGGTTCCGGGACCAGCGGTACTTACCTGTCCGGATGCTCTGGCGCGGTCCCTCCGGTGGGGGTGCGGGCTGCTGGCGAGGGGCACAACTTGCAGGCATGTCTGGGAGGAGAGGGCTCAGGATCAGCAGCAAACATTTGTGCAGCTTCCAGCTGCAGAGGTCCGGGATGGGCGTCGCCGCCTTGGAAGGGTCAGCTAATCTAAAACACTCAGTCACCTGCAAGGTTTGCAAAACCAATGGGAAACAGTCTGCAGGTATAAATCTAGGGATTTCTGGGTAAGCAAATTGCTAGTGCAACGTCTCTCACACAGCCTTGTGTGTGCTAGTTCCCTGTGCTCCACAGCATTGCTTCTAAAGCATCCTGTTCCCTGAGTTCTCACCTGGATTGCTGGATCTACACCCGGTTATCTCTCCTCGTATGCTGACCTCTCCGAGTCACCATCCCTCTCAGCGAGTCTCAGTTACCCCAGTCTACAGTCTTCCTATCCGGGTTTCCGCCAGACGTTCATCCACAGACGTACAGGTCCTGCCGACGCAACCGCTCTAACAAGTAAACAGCTAGGGCACCTGTGGAACCTCCTTTAAAGCTCTATGAAAAGACTTTCATTCAACCTGCTCGGCTAATCCTGCCTAAAGTCACAGATACCAAACCGCACGCCACAATTCCGGATTCACAAAACCCAGTCCCTGTGACAGTTTGCACTGGCCCTATGGATCCGGAGGGTGCTCATGGTTCCGGTACGGATCTTCTGCAGGGCATAGCAGCTCGTCTGGAGAGTCTAGAGGAATCCCAGCGCCAATTAGCTCAATTTATTCAAGGGATGGCTACCTGCCAGGATTCCATGCAAGCCGACATTGCTCATGTCGCCACTGGTCGAGGCCCGGAGACTCAGCAAGTGCCGAACTGCCCCAGTTCCTATGGTAGCTTCCCCTTCATCCCTGCGACTACCGACGCCCACCAAATTCGACGGGAACCCGAAGATGTGCCGCGGGTTCTTAAACCAGTGTGAGATTCATTTCTCTTTACAGCCCTTAAACTTCCCATCACAGAAGGCAAAGGTAGCATATATTGTCTCCCTCCTGGCCGGTCCAGCCCTGGATTGGGTGTCACCCCTGTGGGAGAGAGCTGATTCTCTACTTGACAAATATGATGAATTCATCACTACCTTCCGAAAATTTTTCGATGATCCCGGAAGAACCACGTCGGCATCAATCGAGATAATGTGCCTCCGGCAGGGAGACCGGTCTGTGGGACAGTATGTAGTACAATTCCAGACCTATGCTTCAGAATTACGGTGGAATGAGGAGGCACTAGTATCGGCCTTCTGGAAAGGTCTGTCTGACAAAATCAAGGACGAGTTGGCTACCCGGGACCTTCCACCCAAATTAGACGACTTGATTTCCCTTTGTACCAAGATTGACCTTCGTTTTAGAGAGCGCCAGTTAGAGAAGAATCGTGGGGATCGCCCAAGGTTCCGTCCTCCTCCGCCTTCTTCCTCGAGTGTGTCAGCTGAAGCGTCCCAGGATAAGTCTATGCAGATCAATAGGGCTCGTCTCTCGCCAGAGGAGCGTCAGAGAAGGCACAGGGAGAACTTGTGCCTATACTGCGGAGGTTCAGGACATTTGGTAGCCTCTTGCACCCAGCGTCCGGAAAACTAGCGCTCCTAACCAGAAGAGGAGACATTAGGTTAGGAGTGGTGACATCGTCTCCATCTCATTCTGAGCCTGTCCTAGAGGTTTCTTTGGGCCTGCCACAGGGTTCTAAAGGGTTTTTCTCTCTCCTAGATTCGGGAGCTGTTGAAAACTTTATCACAATACACAAAATGGAAACTTTATCACGGCAGATGTGGTACAGCGACTACGGATTCCTACAGTTGAGCTTTCCCGACCAATTGCCCTTTCCGCTGTAGATGGAAGTCGAATCTGCAGTGGAGTAGTTACCCACCAGACTCTTCCCCTTCAGCTATGTGTAGGAGCTCTCCATAAGGAGTTACTTAATTTCTTAGTCATTCCAATAGCTACTCATGAAATTGTTTTGGGACTTCCTTGGCTCCAGAAGCACAACCCAAGAATCGATTGGGTGAATATGCAAATTTTGGCCTGGGGAGAGTCGTGTGCTCAAACTTGTCTTACCAGTGTTAAACATGTGAATAAGAGCCAACTGGAGATCCTACCACAAATTCCGTCTCAGTATTCCTCCTTTTCTGATGTCTTCAGCAAACAGGCAGCAGAAGTCTTACCACCCCACAGACCCTTGGACTGCCCTATTGACCTGATTCCGGGAAAGATTCCTCCTAGAGGGCGAATATATCCTCTATCGGCCCCTGAGACCGACTCCATGTCGTAATACATCAAGGAAAATCTAGCTAGAGGATTTATTCGGCCTTCTACCTCTCCAGCCGGTGCGGGGTTCTTTTTCGTCCAAAAAAAGGATGGTGGTCTTCGTCCCTGCATCGACTACCGGGGTCTGAACGACATAACAATAAAAAATCGTTACCCGTTACCCTTGATCTCAAAGCTATTTGACCGGGTTAAGGGTGCCTCTGTCTTCACCAAGTTGGACCTCAGGGGAGCATACAACCTGATCCGGATCAGAGCGGGTGACGAATGGAAAACGGCGTTCAACACTCGTGATGGGCACTTCGAGTATTTAGTCATGCCCTTCGGGCTTAGCAACGCACCAGCAGTTTTCCAAAATTTTGTAAATTAAATTTTCAGTGATTTACTCTATAGTTCTGTAGTAGTCTATTTAGATGACATACTAATTTTCTCGACCAACCTGAAAGATCACCGTTCTCAAGTCCAAGAGGTGCTGCGGAGGCTTCGCCAACATCATTTGTACTGCAAATTGGAAAAATGTCTTTTCGAACAATCCTCCATGCCCTTCCAGGGCTACATAATATCTGGTTCAGGATTAGAGATGGATCCAGCTAAGGTACAAGCGGTTCTAAATTGGTCCAAACCCACCACCCTTAAAGCAATCCAACGCTTTTTGGGTTTTGCAAATTTTTACCGGAGATTTATCAAAGGATTCTCCTCTATAGTGGCACCTATCACCGCTCTCACTCGAAAGGAGGCTAATCCCAGAGAATGGTCAACATCTGCAGACGAAGCTTTCCAACGATTAAAACAGGCTTTTACTACAGCTCCAGTGTTGAGGCAACCCAATGTCAATAAAGCCTTTGTTTTAGAAGTAGATGCTTCGGCCGATGCTGTGGGAGCAGTTCTCTCCCAACGTCTGAATGACAACAAACTTCATCCTTGCGGGTTCTTTTCCAAGAAGTTCTTACCAGCAGAAAGGAACTATACGATAGGAGAGCAAGAACTACTGGCTGTTAAGTTAGCATTGGAAGAGTGGCGGTATCTCTTGGAGGGGGCTAAGTTTCCTATCACTATTTTCACTGATCACAAGAATTTAATTTTTCTCAAGAATATTCAGTGTTTGAATCCTCGTCTAGCCCGATGGGCAATGTTCTTCTCAAGATTTAATTTCTCCCTAACCTTTCGACCTGGTTCTCAAAACCAGAAGGCAGATGCTCTCTCCCGATCCTACGCCTCTGAGGATTCCAACGACTCTCCTTCTCCTCAGCCTGTATTGGAGTCTCGGAACTTCGCCTCCACTAAACTACAGCCTCCATTGGGAAAAGTGTTCGTACCTCCTCACCTTCAGAAGAAATTACTGACCTGGGCCCATACCTCTCGGTTTTCCGGTCATGCTGGAGTCCATAAGACAACCGACCTTATCCAACGCTCGTATTGGTGGCCTGCACTGAAGACTGATGTTTCCTCTTATATCGCCTCCTGCACCAAGTGTGCACAGCATAAGATCCCTCGTCTTCGGCCAGCGGGAGAGCTAATACCCCTAACTATTCCTAAGATGCCATGGACCCACCTTTCTATGGACTTCATCACGGATTTACCCTCTTGTAAAGGATTTACTACTATTTGGGTAATCATAGACCGCTTCTCTAAGATGGCTCGTTTCGTACCTCTTAAGGGTCTTCCCACCGCACCCGAGTTAGCTCAGCTTTTCATTGCAGAGATCTTCAAGTCCCATGGTCTTCCGACCGAAATTGTTTCTGACCGGGAAGTCCAGTTCGTGGCTAGATTCTGGAGGGCTCTCTGTGCTGCCCTACGGGTACAGTTAAAATTCTCAACGGCATATCATCCTCAAACCAAAGGAAGTACAGAGAGAGTCAATCAAGACTTGGAGATGTTCCTCAGAATTCATGTCTCTTCTTCTCAAGACGACTGGCTAGAACTACTACCATGGGCAGAGTTTGCTCACAACAACTCCTACTACTCTTCTACAGGTCATACCCCTTTCTATACCGTATATGGCTTCCATCCATGAGTTCCTCCGTTCCTGGCTTTACCAGCTCAAGATCTTCCTGCGGTTCAGGAATCTCTCAAGAGACTTTCCGGAGTTTGGCGAAAAGTTCACCAAAATCTACAAAAAGCCTCCGCTCGCTATAAGTTCTGGGCTGATAAGAAGAGAAGGGTGGTACCTAAATTGGCAGTTGGAGATCAGGTCTGGCTCTCTACGCGCAATTTAAGGTTACGTGTTCCATCTATGAAGTTTGCTCCTCGCTACATTGGGCCCTTCCCAGTTGAACAAATCATCAATTCCGTAACTTATAGGCTTAAGTTACCCCCGTACCTGAAAGTCTTCCCAGCCTTTCATGTTTCTCTTTTGAAGCCTTTAGTGTTAAACAAGTTTTGTAAGATCCTTCCTCGCTCTCCAAAGGTTGTCACGGATCGTGGTATTGAATTCGAGATCAAGAAGATCCTTGACTCCCGAGTAAGACATGGACGTCTACAATATCTTCTGGATTGGAAGGGCTACGGTCCTGAGAAGCGTTCCTGGGAGGATTCTTTGGATGTTCATGCTCCCGCTTTACTTCACAAGTTCCATGAAGAAAATCCCAGTAAACCTGGTGGCTGTCCAGTGGCCATCCCTAAAAGGGGGGGTAATGTCACGGTCTGGCGGATCGGGTTCCAGGACCAGCGGTACTTACCTGTCCGAATGCTCTGGTGCGGTCCCTCCGGTGGGGGTGCGGGCTGCTGGCGAGGGGCACAACTTGCAGGCATGTCTGGGAGGAGAGGGCTCAGAGGCAGCAGCAAACATTTGTGCAGCTCCCAGCTGCAGAGGTCCGGGATGGGCGTCGCCGCCTTGGAAGGGTCAGCTAATCTAAAACACTCAGTCACCTGCAAGGTTTGCAAAACCAATGGGAAACAGTCTGCAGGTATAAATCTAGGGATTTCTGGGTAAGCAAATTGCCAGTGCAACGTCTCTCACACAGCCTTGTGTGTGCTAGTTCCCTGTGCTCCACAGCATTGCTTCTAAAGCATCCTGTTCCCTGAGTTCTCACCTGGATTGCTGGATCTACACCCGGTTATTTCTCCTCGTATGCTGACCTCTCCGAGTCACCATCCCTCTCATCGAGTCTCAGTTACCCCAGTCTACAGTCTTCCTATCCGGGTTTCCGCCAGACGTTCGTCCACAGATGTACAGGTCCTGCCGACGCAACCGCTCTAACAAGTAAACAGCTAGGGCACCTGTGGAACCTCCTTTAAAGCTCTATGAAAAGACTTTCATTCAACCTGCTCGGCTAATCCTGCCTAACGTCACCGATACCAAACCGCACGCCACAATTCCGGATTCACAAAACCCAGTCCCTGTGACAGTAATATGTTATAAAATAACCTGGAGGGCATTATGTTACTGGGGCACTGTAATATGGTACACTATGAAGTGGAGGCACTGTAGTGTGGCATAATATGCACTGGAAACACTGTAATATGGCATAATATAAACTGGGAACAATATATGTCATTATATGATTTTGATACAATGTGTGGCATAATGTTTACTGGCAGGCCTATGATGTGACATAATGTGAATGGGCATTACTATGGTTCTTAAAATAAATTAAGGTACTACTATTGGAAATAACTTTCACTAAGACACTACTATGGTTCTGAAAATTAACTACGTCACTATTATGGGGCTTAAAATTATGCTGCAGAGAGGTGTTTCTCAAGAAGCATTGGGACACGGGTCCCTTGAAAATGTTGCTATGGGGCCCACACAGTTCTAGCTATGCCCCTGGTTCCAGTTGTACACTAAAGGGTCTATTTACTAAGCCTTGAATAGAGATAAAGTAGACGGAGATAAAGTACCAACCAATCAGCTCCTAACTGCCATGTCATAGGCTGGGTTTGAAAAATGACAGTTATGAGCTGGTTGGCTGGTACTTTATCTCAGTCCACTTTATCTCCAGCCAAGGCTTAGTAAATAGACCCCTAAACTCTAATTTGGGGCTGTTGTTCAGTAACTGTCAGAAGCCAGGGCTACCGGCCAGTAGACTGCTATCTGCTTTTAGCAGGACATGACTGAAGGAAGTGCTGGAGATTGAGCCATGGCTAAAGAGAGCCGAGGGAATATGCTGGGAAGATATAAATAAATGTTTGATGTTAGATAGATATTTGCCATTAGATGTGGGTTTGCAGATTAGATTTAGCACAATATATTGTTTTTCATCTTAGATATGTACAACATAATGCAAATTAGAATGAGCTTCAGGAGAAATAGGGGTTATCACTGGATGTTAACTAGAACCTACAGTGATAAATTCATCCAAATAGGCAAGCCTCTCCGAGTTTGGTACATTGCTCCAGAAAACATTCCCACATTCCTAATAATGGGGACTGCGTTATCCTGCATTACATAGGGACTGAAGAATTTCCTGAACTCAGTCTTTGGTAAATCAAAGGAATGCTTATTCATGCAGAAACTGCTGTTTCTGCAAAATTTAATGGACTGATAAGGTTGATAAATAGGCCCCTAAATATCCACATTTTAAGATCACTTAATTACAAATACAATTATGTGTAATGTGAATCAACGGTCATTAAGGCTAGCAAATTCATATTACCTAACTGATTGGAAACAAGCTGATTTTAATGCATGTAGTGTGGATAGTAATAGTGAACGAAGGCAGTGACCGACATTGGGAAATAGAGAGGGGTTGGTCAGGTTGAGAAAGGAGAAGGATAGAACAGGCGACAATGTAAATTAGTAAAGAGTAGAGGGTAATGCAAGATAATTATAAAGAAAATGACAGAGTATAGAAGTATACAAATGCTGAACAGTTTTTCAGAGTATACCCTTGATCCTCACAATACACACTGAGCCAGGGTCGGACTGGCCCACAGGGGAACAGGGGAAACCCCCGCTGGGCCCTACTGCCTGTGGGCCCTCCTCCTCATCTAGGGATCAGGTGCCAGGCTCTATCCTAGTGCACTTGAATTATGCATTATACATATGTTACATTATACTTCACAAGAATATGGTTTATTATATACTTACCAAGGTGCCCAGAACATGTACTCTGTAATGGTTAGCCAAACCTCTGTGTTGCTGCCACTGGAGCCTGGCCACACTCTTAAGCATGGGCCTCTACAACAGCATTCCCCCGGTGGGCCCTTCATACTCCAGTCTGACACTGTTAACTGAGCTACATTTATATGACATTATTCCTGTCAGTAAATATTATATATGGGAACTGGATTGCAGACTTGCACTTGATAAATAGATATTAGAATAATTTGAGCAGAGAAAACAATTTACTGGTTGAGTATTCTTGTAATTGTGCAGTACTACTGAATGCTTTTATTGGTGCTATATATTGTACTAGTGTTAGCCATCATTTTCATGGAAAGGGTCAGATATACATAAGGAAATGTAAAAAAATATATTTTGCAGCAGTAAAAAAATGCAGCTTTTATTTTACTATCTTGCACTTGAAAAGCACATATCGTATATTATACAGACGTGTAGTGCATGCATATTGATGATCATTTTTGATGATTTTTGAGATTGGTTATGGAGCTAGAAAATATTTATTTGGTTGTGAATTCTCATTAATACATAGGAATGGGTGTCGCTGTGTTGCTTTCCCTGCTGTATAAAACAATATTCGTAAACGCCATTCATTTTGGCAGGTGTTTGGAAAATAATCCCATAAAGGTGTAGAATTCCAAGGAAAATGCTCAATATACTCCATGGCAATGATTGAGGCAGTGTCAATGTTTGAAGGTGTATCTCTTTATATTCTGCTATTGCACTGAAGGTAAAGGCTTTACAAATGTGCCTAGAACCTACCTGGCCAATGGTCAGAGCTGCAGGTCTAAACACTACAGTAGATTCCAGACAGTGACAAAATGACTACCAGATTGGGTCAAAAAGCTTAAAAGCAAAAGTAGAATATGCTCCATTGATTCCTCTGTATTTCACATTTATACTGTCTACTTCCCTGGTTCCAAGGTGATGCAAAAGAGAGAATCTGTGCCCCCACTCCACCTCTGCACAGATCATTAAACATGTCATTGTAGAACAAGGCTTTGGAAGAGATAGCAGTATATTTTGTATCTGCAGTGGCTTTAGGGACAGAAAACACTTCCACCTGTTGGTAGTGGAAACTGTTCACCTGAAGACAGAGAGATTGCACCTTCTACCTTGTCATGCACCAGGCTTCACCCTATTAAAAATAGGGTAGCAGTCTATTCTCCTTAGAGTTGAACAATGGATTTAATAATGCAGCAGAGGGCGTGGGAGGGACTTTGGTATGCACATCAGGCTGAGGAGAAATTGTTTTCCCTAGCAACCAAGGGGCAACCAAGGAGAAGCCATTTCCAGAGCTATTATGTTATTTAAGCAATAAATAATTTTTAAATGATGCTCTTGTATTGCATTACCTTTCATGTTATTCTTCATATATAAAATGTTAATGTCCAATACTTACTATATATGAGATACAATATGTAACTATAATTTGCTCCCTTCCACAATCCATATTGGTTTCATGAGGCGACTTCCACAGAATTTGTATTAAAAAACGGCTGCAGTACATGATTCTTCCTTCTAAGCAAGCAGCAGTCAGACATACAATGTATTCTGAATAGAGGTAAAATATGCCACATCTACTGTATGTTAAAGGAATAGCTATGCTGCATTATAACACTGTGTTTAAGGATAAGCGGATGATAAGGATGTGAGATAAGTGTGTATGAGTAGTACTGGTTTGGCAGCTACTGCTATAGATTATAAACTGTCACCAGCAGTGCCCTAGTCTCCATTTATATCATCAGCATGTCATTTTATGTGCAGCTATCACGCTCCGGTATAGTATGTACTACTGTATGCATAGCAATGTGGGAGACAGCAAGGAAGATTACTGAATATATGATGAGAGCTTTAACTGTAGGGAGTTGGAGTTATAATATTGTGGATTACTGCTGGATATCGTGAGGTCTGCATACTGGGGGTTATTCAGGTGTGGAAGCAAACCAAAAAAGCAACAACTGGGCAAAACCAGGTTACACTGCAGATGGGGCAGATGTAACATGTGCAGAGAGATTTAGATTTGGATGGTGTGTGTCCAAACTGAAATATAAATTGCAGTGTAAAAATAAACACTTGTGGGATTTGGGGTCATAACTAGGGTAGTGCCGGCAGTGCCTGACACGCAGCACATATACATATGCAGTACTGGCTGGCAGCACCCACAGGGCCACTTGCTTGTTCTTTAATGTGCTGCCCTAGCCAATCCCACCGCTGCCGCCACCCTCCGCCACTAGCCGCCACCCTCCGCCACTGCTGTCATGTATGTAGCAGTACGCAAAGCTCCTTCTCTGCTGAGTACACCGCTCCATACTAGATAGCGGGCAGCACTGCAGCTTTTCCCCTGCTTATTCCTCCCTCTCCTGGCTTACACCATCTACAGCCACAGGTGCAGCATCTCCTGGGAGAGAAGTGATGATGTCTCTCCAGCCCCAGCTCACTACCACAGTGCCCTGCTCTACAAGGAGCCACATCGTTTAGGCGGGCAGGGGAGGTGGCATTGAGTGACTCAGCCAGCAGCAACATAGAGTCGTGACTGTAGTCTGTGGACACTCCGGAGCCAGTGTCCACAGCAACAAGCAGGGGTAATGTGTATAATGGGTACTACTGTGTGGTGTGGTGTGTATAAAGGGGTACTACTGTATGGGCGTAATGTGAATAATGGACACTACTGTGAGCCATATTGTGTATAAGGGGTACTACTGTATCACGTGTATAAGGGATACTACTGTATAGCATAATGTGAATAATGGACACCACTGTGAGGCGTAATGTGAATTGGTACTATTCTGTGGTCGTGCCCCTTCCCCATGAGGCCACACCCCTATATTTTTCAATGTGTTGTTCATACTATATGAGCATTCCAGTTGGCACTGAGGATTTTTTAGTATATGGGCATCCCACTAGGGGAGACAACCCATTAGACTTGACAGTACTTGTATCCAAATCCCTAAACAGTCCTTGTCAAAGCATCACTGTGTCACGGGGAAGATATATCAAACCTATTAAAGAGTGGACATGTGTAGAAGTTGCCCATAGCAACCAGCTTCGGTTATTTAATTTTATAGAATGTACTTGACAAATGCTAACTAGAAGCTTATTGGTTGCTTTTGGTAAATTCTCCACTTGTCCACTCTTTAGAAGGTTTCATACATTTCCCCCTGAGGAAGGTTAAGCTGTTTACTCACAATAATAAAGAGATTAGCCCTAACAAACAGATTAGTTGTCATACTGTGACTATAATGTGTCAGGGTGGGTTATTATAATAAGGATCCATGTGAGTAATGGCTGAAGCCCTGTGAGCACTAATCTGCAGCACAAAAAGTAAATGAGAGGTGTGGAGATTACTGTGTGTGCTAATGAGCTGAAGAAGGCACTCCTAATTTGTCTTATTTATTCTTTAATGTGTCTATAAGGCATTTGGCGATCAGATCTGCATAACACACTTATGGTAAGTGTGTATAGTTTAGTATATTACAATATAAATACCAAGATGAATATGGGAATGGCATTTATTACCTACAGTTACGTTTTTCAGGTCCCTAGCATAGTTAGGAACGAGGAGCATGGTACCTGTTGGCCTTATTGGGTAAAACTCCAATGATATCTTTCAATTTCTCAATGTGTAACAAAACTCTGGGATATTTCTCATTCATTGCCACTCCTCTTTTTCTGCTAGGGTGAGAGTGTAATACAGTATGTCTTTGTGGTCATTATAGAAGAGCAAAACAAGGCAGAAGGAACTGAGCGGAAAGTTCTGTTTTTATGATGGGGGGAGGGGGACAGTGTAGAGCTACTTCTTATAATATAATATAAAGCACAGAGACAGGAGCCACACCATTGACTGTGTCCCCAATCAGGGGAACATGGAGGAGCTTCTGTTTGCATGTTTGTCTGGAGTAAAGATGTATCTTGGAGACTGTATGAAAACTTTATGAGGTTGTTAAACTTCACCAGTATATTACTATTACCCCTTTAAGACTTGCAGAAATATCCCGGTTTATCGCACGTGAACATGCAGCAACCTGGGATTTTGCTTAGCCTGACAGGACCCAGGAAAAATAACCCTGGTCAAGTGGCCCAGAATTCCAACCCGGTTAGGTAGAAAGGTTGAACACGGGACTTACCTGGGTAGTGGTGCAGTGTCTATGTGACCTGGGACCCGTTTACAGTATGGAAGTGCCAGCGCTAGGAGATATTCTCATCTCCAAGCGCCGACACTGGATAT
Organism: Pseudophryne corroboree; assembly: GCF_028390025.1. Classification (NCBI taxonomy): domain Eukaryota; kingdom Metazoa; phylum Chordata; class Amphibia; order Anura; family Myobatrachidae; genus Pseudophryne; species Pseudophryne corroboree. Next base: position 200,952,561 of record NC_086454.1, read on the forward strand.
GTGAGCAATGACGTGTCTGACCCGGCAACAAGCCGGGTCCTGCCGCCAGTCTGAAAGGGGTCTCAGCCTGGTCGCATCACTGTTGAAGCCATCTACAAAATCTCTGGTGCGAGCCAGCATTTCAATCTGAAAGGTGTATAAGTTGCAGGACTCCCTGTGGAAACTACAACTTCTGTACCTGCAGGATATTGGGGCTCACAAGTTGAATAAACATATACCCCTTCTCCACTGCCGCAACAACCTGGGTAAATGCCGTATCTACCAAGGTTATGGCTTAGTGGGAAAGGGTCCTATAAGAATAACCCAGGTACAGTTACCCAGATATCCAACCCGGGTAGCTACCAGGGTCAGACCCAGGAAGGACCTGGGTGAGGCTGCAGTGTAAACAGGTGATATGACCAGGGTCCCATTACAAGCCTATGGAGAGCCGGATCACCGGTGCTTGGCAATGATGTCATCCTTAAGCACTGGCAGAACAGAAAGACTGCACACAGGGGCAGTGTAAATGGGACCGACCCACGAATAACCCAGGTTGAAGGTGCGGTGTGAGCAGGTCTGACCAGGGTTGCAACTGCGTTCAAAATCCCGGGTTGGACGTGGAATTTTAGGGAAAAGGGGGAAGAGTGGGAAGGTCATGTAAACCTGGTCTAAGGTAGAGGTGAGCGGTTTGGATTCCTTGGAATCTGAACCTCCCCGAACACTGGGGATCCGAGTCCTCCAGAGCTGCGGCTCAGGTGTTCCCGCCAGACTCCCACGTTGCGGTCGAACGTCATACTTCCAGTGTCAGATTCTCGCGGGACTTGGCTTTCATATAAGGCGTTACTCGGCGCCATTTCATCCAAGGGTTCTAATGGAGCTTCACTCTGAACTGGCAAAACCGCTATCTTTGATCTTTGAGGATTCAGTTATATCAGGTATGGTTCCCAAAGACTGGCGTATAGCGGAAGTAGTGCCTATATTCAAAAAGGGAAGTAAAGCTGAACCAGGTAATTATAGACCAGTTAGTCTTACATCTATAGTGGGGAAAGTATTGGAAGGTATTCTAAGAGATAGTATTCAGAAGTTCCTTGAAACCAATAAGGTCATTAAAAGGAATCAACATGGGTTTATGAAGGACAGATCCTGTCAAACCAACTTACTTGGCTTTTATGAAACAGTAAGCGCAAACCTAGATCAGGGTAAAGACGTGGATGTAATCTTTTTAGACTTTGCCAAAGCGTTCGATACTGTACCACACATGAGACTTATATACAAGCTACAAGAATCAGGGCTAGGAAGCACAATATGCACTTGGGTCAAAAACTGGTTAGATAATAGGAAGCAGCGCGTTGTGGTTAATGGATCTTTTTCAACTTGGACTGAAGTGCTAAGTGGTGTGCCGCAAGGCTCAGTATTAGGACCGCTATTGTTCAATATTTTTATTAACGACCTAACAGAAGGTCTAGAGAGCATGGTGTCAATTTTTGCAGATGATACCAAATTGTGTAAGGCTATAAATACAGAGGAGGATGCAGAGTCTCTTCAGAACGACTTAGTTAAATTAGAAGCATGGGCAGCCAAATGGAGAATGCGCTTCAACACAGACAAGTGTAAGGTAATGCACTGTGGTAACAAGAACAAAAATTACACCTACCTACTAAATGGGGTAAAATTAGGGGATTCTGTACTGGAAAAGGACTTAGGTGTCCTCATAGATAGCAAGCTAAGCAGTAGTACCCAAAGTAGGACTGCAGCAAAGAAGGCTAATAAGATATTAGCATGCATAAAACGTGGTATTGATGCTAGGGATGAGAGTATTATACTCCCGTTATATAAATCACTAGTGAGGCCACACCTTGAATACTGTGTACAGTTCTGGGCACCGTACTACAAAAAGGATATCCTGGAGCTTGAAAAGGTACAGAGGAGGGCGACCAAACTAATTAAGGGCATGGAGACGATGGAATACAAGGAATGGCTTGAAAGACTAGGCATGTTTACATTGGAAAAGCGGAGACTAAGAGGGGATATGATCAACATCTACAAATATATAAGGGGACAATACACAGAGCTTGCGCGGGACCTGTTTTTGGTTAGATCAACACAGAGGACTCGTGGACACTCGCTCAGGTTAGAGGAAAGGAGATTCCGCACAATACGGCGTAAAGGCTTTTTCACGGTAAGGACAATACGTGTTTGGAATTCCCTGCCCGAGGGAGTTGTAATGGCGGAATCTGTCAACACCTTTAAGAATGGGTTAGATAAATTCCTATTGGATAAGGATATCCAGGGGTATGGTGCATAGTCATGCATTATAGTTACTATAAATAGGGATAAAATGCAATGGCTGACAGCAGCATCAGTCAGAAATTTTAGTCAAATCATCATGCATAGGACACCACAAATAGGTTGAACTCGATGGACAATTGTCTTTTTTCAACCTTAGATACTATGTTACTATGTTAAAGCACGCTGCTGTTTGCTGCTTATAATCTGCTGTTTTGGCTGTGCTATGTCCATCCAGAGACTCCAGACTTCACAAAGTGGCTATGCAGTATAGTGACAGTGTATATAGAGGCATGCAGCACTATACTACTATTTTGGTTGTATTGTGTCCATCCAGAGACTCCAGACTTCACTAAGTGGCTGTGCAGTATAGTGACAGTGTATATAGGGGCATGCTGAGCTATATTCTGCTGTTTTAGCTGTGTTGTGTACATCTAGAGACTCCAAACTCAATAGTGAGTGTGCTCTGTATAGTGACTGGGTATAGGAACACGCTGCTGTATGCTTCGCTGTACTCTGCTGTAAATTGTACTATTTGGTGTGTTTTACCTTAATGCGCTTTGTTCATGTGCATCTATAAGCCCTGTGATCCATGCAGTTTGAACCGATCTGCAAGTAAAAAGAAAAAGAAAAATTAAATAATATATATATATATCTATTGTTTGTACTGTTTGGTGCACTTTACATTAGTGCACTTTATTCACGTGCATCTATAAGCCCTTTGATCCATGCAGTTTGAATTGAGCTGCAAGTTAAAAAAACAGAAATATAACATATAAATAATATATCTATTGTTTGTATTTTTTGGTGCGCTTTACCCAAGTGCACTTTGTTTATGTGCTGTGTACATCTAGAGACTCCAAACTCAATAGTGAGTCTGCTCTGTATAGTTACTGGGTATAGGAACACGCTGCTGTATGCTTCGCTGTACTCTGCTGTAAATTGTACTGTTTGGTGTGTTTTACCTTAATGCGCTTTGTTCGTGTGCATCTATAAGCCCTGTGACCCCACGCAGTTTGAACTGAGTTGCAAGTCAAAAACAGAAAATAAATATATAGATCTATTGTTTGTACCGTATGGTGTGCTTTACCCTAGTGCTCTTTGCTCAAAGCCCTGTGACCCCACGCAGTTTGAACCGAGCTGCGAGTTCAAAAAATAAATAAATATTTATAGATCTAGTGTTTGCACTGTTCTGTGCACTGTACCCCATTACACTGTGGCAAAGTTTCATAGATGTGCTATAAACTGGCGTGTGCTTGTGCCACTGATTTGTCACTTAGTAACCAGCCAGGTCGCTACAGCCTTTGGCCAGTATTGGTGAAACCAATATTGTGAGTTGTGAGGTGGCCAAAATTGACTGGAAATTATGGAAATTAATGTTATTGAGGTTACTAATACTCTAGGAACAGAAAATGTAAATCTAAAACCAGTCTCGGTGGTTTGTCAAATCCAATGCCAAAGCCGCATTATGAATCAAAGCCAAATCCAGCAAAAATGGTCTGGTGCACATCTCTAGTCTAAGGGGGCAGACTTGCAGGTCTAACCAGGGCCGTCTTTTCGTATGGGCTCAATGGGCTCTTGCCCAAGGGCCCCAGGAGTATAAGGGCCCTAGGCTGATAGCTGAGGGTCCCCTCTTTCCAGGGGTACCAGATTTTTTAAAATCCGCCCTGGGGAACAGGAGATATCCGACTTGAAAGCAGTGGTCCCCATCCAAGCCTGTTAATTGCTCTTCCCAGCCAGATATCTAGGGTTCTGTCTAACTCTGAATTTTTCTGAGGGTATAATCCAAAAGCTGGGACTCTCCCCTTTTGGTGAACACTGGCAGCTTGTCTCTACTATGCCCAGAACCAGAGATATCAGCCTTCAAGCAGCTGGTCCCTGCTCCAGCTCCACACGCCTGGTATGCAGTTTTAGATTTTCGTTGGTGTATTGCTCTGGCTCCTGAACTCTGATCCCCAGGTCCCCAGAACCTTCTGAAAGGTGGGACTCTCTAGTTTTTTATCCCATTCAAAGCTAAGAAATATATTTTCAGGAACTTGAGATATCTGCAGTCAAGCAAGCTGCCCTCCCACCGGAAAATGATAAATATTAAGCCCACTCCACTATCCTCTCCTCCCCTACGTATTAAACACCCCCTGCCACCCTGGAAGTCATGTACCAGGGCTTCTTCATTCAGCCTAATGCCCTCTTCTACAGTTTAGCCCCGTCTGTGCAGTAAAGGAGTAATTAGCAGAAATTAGTGCCTCAGGTCCTACACGCTGAGCGGAAGATAGAACACCCCCTACCCATACTTGCCTACCTGACCCTCTCCATGAAGGAGAAAATGCTCTGTTCCTGGACTCTCCTGGTAATGTATGATTGCCATCACCTGTGGTGAAACACCTTTATTATCAATTACCTAGCTCACCACAGGTGATGGCAATCATACATTACCAGGAAAGTCCAGGAACAGAGCATTTTCTCCCTCATGGAGAGGGTCAGGTAGGCAAGTATGCCCCTACCGCCCGCGGGACATCAAAGCTGCCGCTGATAGCACCCCCTGCCCCTACTGCTGGAGGATTGGTAGGGGGCCCAGTGCATTGCTGTGCCCAGGGGCCTACACTGCTGTTGAGACGGCCCTGGGTCTAACAGTAGGAATAAACCTCTTCTTTTATCTTCTAGCCACATTTTCTGACATATACATGTTCATGTTTTTCTTTGCTAGGATCAGCCAGGCAATGCTTGATTTAAGTTACTGGTAAGATCAACATCATTTTTATACTTATTTCTGTTTCACAAATAACATGTAGAGGATATTTGGCCAAGGATTGCAACATGTTTGGACTTCAGTGCTATTTAACAAGGGGATACTGTAGCAGTTATTGGTGGTAACACAAAATGTAATAAATATGCCCTTAGTATGATGGAGACAGAGAAAAGAGAGTTAAGGCCCATACACATTAGACGATGTCGCTCTGTGAGCGACATCGTCTAACGTCTCCCCCTCCCGGGCCGGCCGGTCGGCGGCCGCCTGTACGCACTGAGCGATATGACCGCTCATATCGCTCAGTGACGTCACGCCCCCGCCAGCCCTGCATGAAGGTCGTGGACGACAGTCCACATCCTTCATGCATGCCCTACCGACAGCGACGATCGTTGCCGACCCGCGGGGCCGCGCATCGATCGTCGCTGGCGGCATACACACTTAACGATATAAGAGCGACGTAGCTCAAGGAGGGGGAAAATGAGCGACGTCGCTCATTATATCGTTAAGTGTGTATGGACCTTTAGTATTGCACTGTTTGAAGCACCTGGGTGGGACTGAGTGTGTTCCCTTATGTAGACTGTCTGGAAGCACATATACAGATACATATAGCAGCAAATTAGGGTTGGTTAAACTGCCATGTTTGCTCTAGCTAGCAGAAAGGTGGCTTCCACAGACCCCTGGGACAACAAGGCTACAGAAGTCTGTTAACAATCGGGCAAAATTAATGTAACATTCACATTCACCATACAAGGCCTGATTCAGAGCAGCACGCAATGCCGATGTAAACATACAGTAGTTTAGCGCTTTTTTGCTTCTGCACATATACAAAAACCCCTAAAACATTTGTGGCACATGCATTACAAAGAGTATACACAGTACACACTCAGGCTCTGTTGTGACTGAGACACACAGTCAGGGGTGTATCTAGAGAGGAGGAGGCCCATGTGCAATCTCCGTCTGGGCCGCCTCCTCTCTAGCTGGCGGCGCTGTAGAGCTCTGACACTAGGGTCCCAGACTTTAGAGTGCATATGCACATCTTTGGGAAAATGGCGCAGTGGCCATTATCCCAGTGATTTTCCTACTGTGCATGTGCAAAACACCAGGAAAATGATGCAGCACGATTTTCCCAGTAATTTCTGCAGTGCTGCTGCTGCGCCGCGAGACTTCGGGGGGTAAGTATTAAAAATAATGGGTGCATGGTGTGTGGTTGGATCCCCTTGGATTTTAGTTTTGGATTTTTCCAAAAATGTACAAAAAAAAAAGCTAAAATCACATAATTTGGACCTAAAGTATTATTACCCTCAATAACATAGATTTCCACTCATTTCCAGCTCACAATATTGTTTTCATCTGATTTAGGCCAACGCTGCAGTGAGCCGGATGGTTACTAAGCGGCAGAGCAGCGGCACAAACACACGGCAGTTTATAGCAAATCTAAAAAACTAGTGCGATATGACCTGTTTTTATGCGATTGAGATGAATTGCTGAGACGTATTGCATGAAAAGTGTCACATTGCATGTTCTTTTCGTGTGATTGCAATGCAAGGCTTGTTCCCATCACAATCACAGATCACACGTGCTGCACGTTATATTTATCTCAGTCACACAGAAATAGGTTTAATAACGTTACATTGCATGAGATAAATCACATGTAAAAAATTACACACAAGTAGCAAATCGACATTGAATGGCTCCCGGGAAGCTCCCAGCCAGATTGCAGGAAATATGGATCCAGCTCATTGCTGAGATAAAACTCCCTAGTGGATGGGGGCCTTAAGAAACATTGCCACACAGCAGTGGTAGAAATGAAAAGTGGTGCAAGATGGAATAGTTCTTGAACAAATTCACATGGGGTACAGCGTACTGGGGTGCAGTGCACAGAGCAATACAAACAAGTTAGACAATATATTTTTTACTTTTTTTTCACTGGCACCTCAGCTCTGCATGGAGATCACAATTGCACACCTGAACTACTTCCAGCAGTGACCAAAACCTCATCACTGAGCCACAGCTGTATCAATCCACAACTGTAAACACAAGCATTATTCACTGCTCACAGAAAAGAAGCACATCACTGCTTCACTGACAGCAGCACATCACTGCCTTACTAATAGCAGCACATCATGCCCCTCACTTACAGCAGCACATCACGCCCCTCACTGACAGCAGCACATCACGCCCCTCACTGACAGCAGCACATCACTGCCTTACTGATAGCAGCACATCATGCCCCTCACTTACAGCAGCACATCACGCCCCTCACTGACAGCAGCACATCCAAACCGATGTCCGTAACTCAGTCGCATCTGCACTTGCAGCTGGAGGTGCATATCTGGATAACAACAGAGTATTCACACGTTTATTGAGAGCAATTTGACGGTGTGTAGATGGAATTGTGGGCTATGCTGAGTTGTGCTTATGCAGAGATCAGTTTGATTTCAGACTTCAGACTGTTGTGGTCCTTAGTTCCATGCGCGTAATATGAGTATGATTTCAGCTGACTTGTGTGTAACTCAAAATTGGCACCGCAGTAAGAGCTAACATTGTCTAAATGTGGCATTATTGCCATATCATTCATCTTTTTTTTGCTTCAATGTTTTTATCCATGCCTTTCATACCAAATCTTATATTAAGGGTGTGATACGTGATACCGACTTTTAGGACTGACACTGGCATCCCGATCTGCTGAGTATATATACCTTTCCCCCTACTGCCCTAATCATAACCCTCCTTTACAGAAATTTTGACCTGTCTAGGGTGAGGGGGAAACTCAGGCAGCGCTCCACGGAGCGGCTGGCTGTGTAACCCCCGCCGCGTATGGAGACTCACTTGTCGCCTTCTCCTGCTGACCACCGCGCTCCGTCACCGGCTTCCTCTCCTCGTCCTCCGTGTCGCGGTTGCTTGGCAACGTTGTTGGTTTCCGGGTTTTCCCGGTCACGTTACCAGGTCTTTGTCCGTGATGAGCGCTCTCTGTGGTGATTGATAGTTCAGCATAAATAAGTAATGTAAATAAGTGGGCTGGTCACCAACGAGTGCAGCAGCTCGTCCGCACATTAGGATCTCAGTGCGCAGTTAATCCCAACAACATAACCCTCCTTTACCTCAGCCAAATTCTAACCCTCCCTTCCCACAGCCTAACCCTCCCTCACCACAGCCTAACCCTAATCCTCCCTGGTGGTGCCAAACCATAATGCCCCCTCCCCACAGCCTATCCTCCCTTCCGAGCAGCCTAACCCTATCCTCCCCAGTGCTGCCTATACCTAACCCCCCACCCTACCCCCTGCGGCCTAACCCTAACAGTCCCCAGCATACTTAATTGGAATGTCGGCTTTTCGGATTCCAGAGTCGGCATTCTGAGTGATGTCGGGATTCTGGCACCGCGTTCCGGCCTCATGTAAAGATTCCGGCGCCAGGATTTCGACCACCGGCATCCCGACCACTGGCATCCTGACCACATCCTTATATTAAAAACATGTACTTTGATACTGGTGGTGTGATAAAGGACATCAATTATTAAGACATAATAGAGAGCCTACATTACCACAATAACTGTAATAGCACATATTTGTTTTCTAAAACCCATTATCCTTGTGTACGAGGAACATTTATTGGAAAAGAGCAATCTGTAGAGGGTCATTGTATGTCTGTGTGCATATGTGCAATGTGCAGGGAGAAGTTATGGATGTGTGTTTCAGGGATTGTATAATGTACTGTACAACACTGGGTATGCTGTATGAATTATTTAAGCATGAAGAACATAAATGTAAAATCAATGAGTTCAGTGCTGAGAGACAGAACTTGGATTATTATTCCCATTTTTTTTAAAAGTTAGAAAATCCACCCTCTGCTTGTGTGGGTAATAGTTGTTCTGTGGTTGACTCAGTCCCCGCGGGCGAGAATGAGAATAAATAGAATCCTTGTCACCAAAATATTAATTTAGCTAATTTGATAAAGACCATACACTAAGTTTTTTCTTCTTCATTGCATGTTTTTATTACTTTAAAGCACAAAAAACATATTAAATCTTAAGGTGTTTTTTTATATAAGGAGTTATCTTCTCCTAACTGACTCACGTGTCTTGTTTGCCAACAAGCTACAGCTACTGTTTTCATTCTCCTGATGTGTGTAGTGCAGTGCAGCCATAGACGTATCTCCAGTTATTGTTTACAAGTGATTGGACACTGAAACCATTTTAATTATGTTTCAATCAATCATTTTGGCTATATTAGTTCCAGTATTATTTCTGCAATAATGGTCAATATTGCATATTCATAGTAATGTCTTTTCCAACTTTCTGTATATGACCAGAGATGGTCTTAAATTAAAATGCCTTGTGGGGGATAGTTCGTCCACACTGGGTATTGTGAGTCAAGAAACCACCCTATGTTTATTTTGCTGATGTATACAATTGTATAATTCTGTCCCAATTGGTCCAATAAAGATGCCAGAAATCTGTACCATCCTGCTGTTAGGCTCACCTTAATTCCATTCGAAATCATTTCCTGACCTGTATTATGTTATAGATTGTGGCCATATGATTTTCGCTATTCTTATTGGTCTAATCTACCCAAAACGTGCATTAACTACAGATCATTTTGTGATCTTGTAATCTGTCACTTTTCTTTACAAATGTATAAACTCTACAATGTAACAATTGTTTGTCTCTCTCCTAATAAAACATTGCCATGTTTTTGGAAATAATGTCAAATTTGGGAAATATATTTTTTGTTGTACATACATTTAATAACATAAGTATTATAATAACCTGCAATATGAAATGATTTGTTTGTTTTGATACAAGAGGTCATCCCATATTTTACCCTTTATTTTTATCAGCTATGCTAGAATGGTCCACTTAGACGTGGGGTCTATTGAATATTGTTCTGGAAACTGTGAGGTTCCGTTGGATAATAGATTACCATCCTGATCAGTAAAAAAATGTCTTTGTGACAGTGTTGTTAACGAAGCAGTACATTGTAGAAGTCAGTATTGGGATTATCAAAAGGGACCAAACTATGCCAAGAGGCTAACAGGTGACTTTTTCCCAGCATGGCTATTGTTATGCCATGTGTTTCTTTTTTTAATCAGCAAATAAGAATTAACAGATGGAATTAGAAAACAAATGATGTGGGTTTAACTCATGTGGGATAATGTTACATTATTTAAGGAGTGGAATTAACTATTGTGCAGAAAAGAAGCACCCAGTGAAATGTCAGCTAACTTTGGGAATGTTCTGTATACAGTGGAGGAGTTAGGTATGGATTACTTGTGACATACTGTAGGGTGCCAAAGGTTGTGTGTCAAGAGTTTGTAATCTTAAAGCATCTCCACCATGCGAACATCTGGCATGGAAAAGGAAATACAAATAGGAACAGACAGCTAAGGATTATAAACGCATTCAGCCAATCAGAGACGGCTGTATACTGTCCTGATTGTCATTATTAGCAGCATTGTGTAGCTTTTAGCTATCAGTACAGCACTTACAAGGGGATCCGGTCTCTAGGTCGACAGTAACTAGGTCTACAGTGTCTAAGTCGACCACTATTGATCCACAATAACTAGGTCAAAAGGGTTTCTATGTTGACAGGGTCCCTAGGTCGACAGGTCAAAAGGTCGACATGAGTTTTTCACTTTTTTTTTTACTTTTTCATACTTACTGATCCACGCGGATTACCATTGAGAACAGTAACCTGTGCCAAGCGCAGCGGTAGTGGAGGTGGAGCGAGGCACCTTGCCCGGGGCATGGCGAGTGAATCGAGCCAGGCGAGGGGACACGGTGCACTAATTGGGGTACCCAGTCACTGTACGGAGAAAACAACACCAATAAAACATAAAAAACTCATGTCGACCTTTTGACCTAGACCATGTTGACCTACTGACCCTGTCGACCTACCGACCCTGTCCACCTAGTTACTGTCCACCAATAGTGGTCGACCTAGTTACTGTCGACCCTCCATACCACACCCCTTACAAGAGATATGACTTCTGTATGGTGCATCTACAGATGCAACCACATCTGTGTTGCAGGTCTGTGATCACTCAGGGGCAGATTTATTAAGCTCAGTGAAGTGATAAATTGGAAGGTGATAAAGCACCGGCCAGTCAGCTTCTAACTGTCATTTTTCAAACCCAGCCTGTGACATGGCATTTAGGATCTGATTGGCCGGTGCTTTATCACCTTCCACTTTATCACTTCACCGAGCTTAATAAATCTGCCCCACAATCACTTGCTTACGTGTTTTATCCCTGCCCCTGTTCACCATCTACAGGCATAAGGAGATGCAAGTCAAAAATGTGCCAAAAACTACATAGGGCCACATGCATAAGCAGTTTTGGTGTTCATATGCTATATGGAAATGTGTACCTTAATAATTTTCACCTTCGCCCAACTTTGTATCAGCCCCAAAATGTACAGAGCAGAGAGTACACAGATGTGTGTATATTGTATCTATATTACCAGACAAATTAGAGATAGCTGTTATGTGTGTATACTGTATGTATATATCACCAGACAAATTAGAGATAGCTGCTATGTGTGTATATTGTATCTATATATCACCAGACAAATGAGAGATAACTGCTATGTGTGTATATTGTATCTATATATCACCAGACAAATTAGAGATAACTGCTATGTGTGTATACTGTATCTATATATCACCAGACAAATGAGAGATAACTGCTATGTGTGTATATTGTATCTATATTACCAGACAAATTAGAGATAGCTGTTATGTGTGTATATTGTATCTATATTACCAGACAAATTAGAGATAACTGCTATGTGTGTATATTGTATCTATATTACCAGACAAATTAGAGATAACTGCTATGTGTGTATATTGTATGTATATATCACCAGACAAATGAGAGATAACTGCTATGTGTGTATATTGTATCTATAGATCCAGGGCCGGAGCTTCCACTAGGCAGCTTTAGGCAGCTGCCTAGGGGCACCAGGACCTGAGGGGGCGGCCAGCTACAGCTACATGAAAAAGGTAGTGTGGTCCTACCTTTCACAGCTGCCGCAATCCCCCGACACTCGTATCTTACAGTAGCTGCAACTGCCAAGCTCCCGTATTGCAGCCTCCAGCTCTGCCTCCACCCGGCACAGGCAGTAACTTTGACAGCTCCTGGAGTCCTGGCTAGGAGTGACATGCAGTGCTGCTCTCCATTCCAGGCTCTTTCACGGACTACTCTGTCCCTACTCTGCATCGCAGCATGCAGGTAAGGTGGCTGCACAGTGCACTGCCTGCATTTGATACGGAAGGTGGGGGAGAGCAGCAGTGTGTGGAGGGGGGGGGGGGGGGGGAGAAATGAGTAGCAGGCATGCACACAGATGGTGGGGGGAAAAGAACAGCAGACATTTAACAGAGATGAGGGGGGGAAGGGTGTGAGCAGCAGGCACCCACACAGACTGGAAAGATGGGGAGAAGAGAGCAGCCATGCAACAGTCTGGGGGTGGGGGAGACCACCAGCATGCCATTCACCTGAAGGGCAGGTAGGGGGAAGGGGCAGTAGGCAGAAGTTTTGCCTAGGGTGCCGAGAAAGCTTGCACTGGCCCTGTATATATCACCAGACAAATGAGAGATAACTGCTATGTGTGTATCTATATATTACCTGAGAAATGAGAGATAACTGCTATGTGTGTATAATGTATCTATATATTACCTGACAAATGAGAGGTAACTGCTATGTGTGTATATTGTATCTATATATTACCTGAGAAATGAGAGATAACTGCTATGTGTGTATAATGTATCTATATATTACCTGACAAACGAGAGGTAACTGCTATGTGTGTATACTGTATCTGCCTGACAGAGCAGAATTCCCATACTGTTTCAGACTTTAATCTGGCACATATGTTTAACGTGTGTGTGCTGTGAACATAAAAGCACCGGAAGAAATGTGACTTTTCAAGTAATCCTTCTCATGCTTGTCTGCAGTCGGCTTTATTCCCTGCTGATCTCCTGCTTTCATGAGAGAGCTATGAAGCCAGGTTGATTGCTATTTGTAGCAATCAACTGCACCAGTCTAGCTGAAGACAATCTTCAAATTGGCACCCATTTTGCATGTATATGTTTTACCTATACATGAAAGGAGACCTAACTCTACAGACAATTTAGGGGTAATGTATATTGTAGGTATCAAATACTGCAGTTTGAGGTTTCCGGAACTTGAATATTTGGTGGCAAAATACTGAGGAATTCCATTTTTATATATAAAAGAATTGGTGTAGATTAAAGGTTATGACAGATTTAAAAGTTTCATAACCTCTCAATGAGTAAAGTAGCGTGTGAGGAGCTGATAATTCAGGACGCTGAGGGGTAAATTTACTAAGATTGGAGTTCTGTTTAAGATGGAATGTTGCCCATAGGAACCAACCAGATTGTACTTCTCATTTATCTAGCACCTTCTAGAACAGGCTTTCCCAACCACGGTCCTCAAGGCACACCAACAGTGCAGGTTTTAGTAATATCCAGGCTTCAGCACAGGTGACTTAATTAGTATCTCAGTTATTTTGATTTAACCATCTGTGCTGCAGCCTGGATATCACTAAAACCTGCACTGTTGGTGTGCCTTGAGGACTGTGGTTGGGAATGCCTGTTCTAGAAGATAATACCTGGAATCTGATTGGTTGCTATGGGCAACATCACATCTTAAATAAAACTCCCATCTAAATAAATGTACCCCTATAAGTAAATAAGATGTTATTGTTACAAAGTAAATAATCCATGCACACAGCATCTGTTCACCACTGCTCTGCTTATCATGGCAGCAGATAAGAGGTGGCTTCCCAACCTTCCATCTTCACCACCACGGGACACTGCAGCCCGTGGGTGGGGTTGTGGGACAGTTACCGGTAAGATAATTCAGGATAATCTCACAGTATTTATTATTAACAGTTATTTATATAGCACCTACATAATATGCTTAATCTATCATTGGCATCAGCCTCTGAAACTCACAATCTATATTCCCTGACACATGTACAAACAAACTAAGACTATTTTAATCAGAAGTCAATTAACCTACTGTACCAGTATGTCTTTAAAGTGTGGGAAGAAGATGGAGTACCAGGATGAAACCTACGCAAACATGGGGACACCATAAAAACTCCACACAGGGCACATCATAACTTAAATGGAATCTGAACCCAAGGCTCCAGCACTTTAAAGCAACGAGCTAAAAGATGTTTTATTATACAGTAGAGCAAAATCTTAGAACTGCCTCTTATACTGCAAAAATACACATCACAGTAAACTGTCAGTTTCTAGTCCTGTCTTTAATGTTTTTCTTTAGTTTTGAAACTTTGAAAATTACTAAACAAAATACATACAGAGCAGTAGTTGTCACAATAAGCATATAAAATAAACATTATTGAAAGCTGGAGAGGAGACAATTTCCTAGTAGCGTTGCTTTGGGGTAATGGCAGAAAGTGTAATCACTGAACAGTCTTTATGAGGTTTTTTTACACATCCTCAAGTTCTGACACATTTTCTAATATTTCATTTTCTAGAACCTGTAGTGTTGAGCTGGGCATAGCAAGACCACCTTAGAGTAATGACACCTAGGCACATTAAGCTCCCACATATGAAACGTGACACTCACATACAGGGCAGTAAACATCGATGTGGGGCATGGCCTAATCAAGGGGGCGTGGTCACACCCCCTACAAAAAAAAATCACCAAAAAAGTAGTGGCACAGCTTACCTTTCTTGCTCTGGGAAGCGGGTCCTTCCTCCTCGGTTGGCGCCATCTTCCCAGTGATATTCAGGAAGATGGCGCATGTGCACCAAAGAGCAATGACTTTGGCACAGTGTTAGAAATTTTTCTTCCACTGTATGGTACCATCTTCCCATAAATGTCCCAAGGAAGTTGGCACTTCTGCGGAGGAGGGACCCACTTCCTGGAATAAGGTAAGTATATATTTGTGAGGCAGCGTACCCAGGCCCCCCGCTGGGTTCCAACAACAGACCCAAGCAATTAAGTACCCAACCCCCTCCTCTCAACATCAGTGCTCGCATAATCACACATGCTGTAGCAGGCAATGTAAATCCTGGGTTAATGGCATACAGATGTGAGTAAAGCTAAGTAGTCACCAGACAGATAAGAAGAATGATTCACAAATGTATGCACTACAAAATGATTGTTACCTATCTGAATGATAAATGTTATTGAGGTGACTTTTTAATCTAAATTTGTCAGGCCAGACTGCATACACACTACGTTTGTGGCATGATATTGGCCCTCATTTCGAGTTGATCGCTCGCTAGCTGTTTTTAGCAGTCGTGCAAATGCATAGTCGCCGCCCACGGGAGAGTGTATTTTCACTTTGCAAGTGTGCGAACGCCTGTGCAGCCGTGCTCTGCAAAAACATTTTGTGCAGTTTCAGAGTAGGTCTGAACTTACTCAGCCCTTGCGATCACTTCAGTCTTTTTGGTGCCGGAATTGACGTTACACACCCGCCCTCCAAGCGCCCAGACACGCCTGCGTTTTCCCTACCACTCCCAGAAAACGGTCAGTTGACACCCATAAACGCCCTCTTTCTGTCAATCTTCTTGCGATCAGCTGTGCATATGGATTCTTCGTTAAATCTATAGCTCAGCAATGATCCGCATTGTACCCGTACGACGTGCGTGCGCATTGCGGTGCATACACATGTGCAGTAGAGACCTGATCGCAGCGCAACGAAAATCGGCAGTGTGCGATCAACTCGGAATGACCCCCATTGTCTCATCGGGATAACAAACTTTGTGCAGCACACTGATGTTAGGAGCCTATCTGGTTTGTGAAGGACTGTCTGCTCCAGATGCTGTACATGGAAATAAATGCAGATTATTGTCTGTTTTTAGAGTCACCCAGAACTATGGGACTGCACCACCCATCCTACCACTGGTGAAAGTAAAATAGAAACATAGGAGGCAATTCAATTGTTTAATGGGTGTCCTAATTGCATTTCCTCATCACTTTAGACAGGGGTGCAGAGTCTGTACCTAGTTTAAGATATATGAATGCTGTAGCATATGAAAGCAAAGTCTGACACTCTGAGACACATCTGTGTGCTGCTAGTCTCAATCTCAACAAGCCACTAAGGACATTGTTGCCATTTCTCATCGTAATACAAAAAGCTTGTTACTTTATATTAAATTGTAAAAGTAATTTTTCTCATATTTGAGTCTATGGGGTATATTCAATTGAAGTCGGATCCATTCCGACATTCATTTGTCGGAATGGATCCGACTTGGGCTATTCAACGTCATCTCATTTCAACTTTTAAAAAAGTCGAATTGAGATGCAGGAGCTGAGACGGGGGAGACGGCGCTGCTCTCCCCAGTCTGAGATGCAGGAGCTGAGACGGCGCTGCTTTTCCCAGTCTGCCCGCGGCACTACCCCGTCTCACCCCCCCCCCCAGTCTCTCTGCCTCACAGTCTCCACGTCCCTCCGCTCCCCGTCCCCGCATCACGGCCGCCACTCACGGCAGCGTCCACCCGGCACCAGCAAGCGAGGTCTCGCTTGCTGGAGCCGGGTGGATGCTGCTGTGAGCAGTGGCTGTGAGCGGCGGCTGTGACATCCTCCAGCATTGCTCTCCCCCCGTCTGGCTGTCCACGGCTTTCCCCCGTCTCCCCGCAACTCTCCCCCCTCTCCTCCTCAGTCCCTCATCTCAGTCCAACATTTTTTTAGTTGGACTGAGATGGTTCGAAACGGGGCCAAATCCTATCGAATTTGGCCCCAGTTTCCCTCAAAAGTACGTGAATCGGCAGCTATACTGCCTATTCACGTACAATTCGACAAGTCGAACTCCCAGACTTGTCGAATAAAAACAGCTGGGACTGAATAGGTCGAATCACGATTCAACCTTAAAATTGTCAAAAACTGCCGTATTTTAGACAGACGGCAGCTTTCGACCCTAATTGAATATACCCCTATGTAAGTACAGAACTGTACAAAGGCGGTTATTTTTTCAGGCATTTCTCCATCCTTGGCACATAGCCTAAGTGAATTTGATCAATGCAGTTTTGTACTGTCTAAAAGTCTGAAAAGATTAAAGGAATCAATTAGGTACATACACAGATATACCAAGTTGGCTGGTGTGTGGCACAGGGGTTATGGACATCTGTGTGGTGGGTACTTTTCTCGGGCTTATCTGACAGTGAATAATAATAACCTTCTTGTCAGACTGCATAGTATATGGCTACAAATGTAAAAATATATAGGGGCGTGGCTTCATGGGGAAGGGGTGTGGCCACAAAATAATACCAATTCATATTACAGTGCACAGTAGTCTCTATTATTCAAATTACGCTGCACAGTAGCACTACTACACCAGGTAGAGCCCCTTTTACACATAATGGTGGACAGATTCCCCTTTTTACACATTACAGCAGACAGAGTCCCCTTTTTATACATTACGGCAGCCAGTCCCCCTTTTTACACATTACGGCAGACAGTCCCCCTTTTTACACATTACGACAGGCAGAGTCTCGTTTTTACACATTACAGTAGCCAGTCCCCTTTTTTACACATTACGGCAGACAGCGTCCCCTTTTTACACATTACGGCAGACAGCGTCCCCTTATTACACATTACGGCAGACTGCATCCCCTTATTACACATTACGGCATACAGCGTCCCCTTTTTACACATTACGGCAGACAGCGTCCCCCTTTGTACACATTATGGCAGACAGCGTCAGGACCGGACATACGGCAATCTCATCCAGCATTACGGCAGACAGTCGCCCTGTTTACACATTACGGCAGCCAGTCCCCCCTTTTACACATTTCGGCAGACAGTGTCCCCTTATTACACATTATGGCAGACAACGTCCCCTTATTACACATTACGGCAGACAGCATCCCCTTTTTACACATTACGGCAGACAGCGTCCCTCTTTTAACACATTACGGCAGACAGCGTCCCCTTTTTACACATTATGGCAGACAGCGTCCCCTTATTACACATTACGGCAAACAGCGTCCCCTTATTACACATTACGGCAGACAGCGTCCCCTTTTTACACATTACGGCAGACAGCGTCCCCCTTTGCACACATTATGGCAGACAGCGTCAGGACCGGACATACGGCAATCTCATCCAGCATATTGATCCGCCGCTGCAGATACAGTACTTCTGCAGGCAAACACTGAGCAACACGGACCTGCTGATGTTGCCGGCGGTCCTGCGCCCTCAGTGCACATGCGCTGTGTGCCAGGCACCGCCGGCACACACCTAGTTACGGCACTGACATGAGCAACAATATGGTTTAATATGATATGGGTACATCACACACAGATATACCAGGTTGGCTGGTGTGTGGTACAGGGGTTATGAGGTATCATATGTGGAACACATTATTACCAGACATGGATATAAGTTAACATTAATGTGTTCCAAATGTAAATGTTGGTACCTTGAATCAGTATAGCTGGTTCTGCAGAATTACATTGCTATGTCATAAAAACTGGAAGATGCTCTTAGTGATGCACAATAGCATTGTGTGGAGAAAATATGGATAGATTCACGGACCCATTGTATGTCTTTGCCATATTGTTGTGGGAGTAACAGACAGAGTTCTTTCTCACTCTGTCATAATGCAGGGGGAGAAGTCTCATTTATTTCTTCTAGCACTGTGTGGGGGAGAAAGAGAATTATAACTTCCTCCTGCCTAGTTGACTGTTTCACTCTAAAGAGGGAAAAACATACAGAACTCAACATTTAGATTAGTGACTGTTTACTTTCAAAGACACAGACTATTTCTATCAGCAACCGTCTTCATCCATCACATTTCATTGTCATGATATCTCCATATAAGACAAGAAACTAAATACCACTATTATATTTAGTGAACCAGATACACTGATTCAAGGTACCAGCAGTTACAGTTTGAACACATGAATGTTAACTTATACCCATGTCTGTGTTAATATTATGTTTCACATATGATACCTTAGATCATGTAAGTCATATGATCTTTGGTTTTAAAATATAATATACCTATTTCAATGAGGAGTCTCTAGTCTTCTTATGAAGCTTCTTGGAGGCTAATGCCACCAAGAAGCTGGAGAAATGCCTCTTTTCCCATCATAAATGAATAGCAATCTATAATTTCTGCAGCAGGTTACATCGGTTTCCACAGAGAAACATCGGGGTAGAGTGGAGCTTGATCCAGAGGCTACAGATTCAGGCTAAAGCTTTAGGCTGTCCCAGGATGCATTGGGGCCTCCTCCATAACCCCGCCTCCAGGCACTGTGAGCTCAGATTCAGTTGGTGTCTGCAGCAGCAGGTCACTTAACAGGTGGACTGCACTGGGCAGCCCTGAAAAAGCTTTTTCTGACAGAAAATTTCTTCAAAACTGGGCTGTCAGCGCTGTATATCTGTGTGACATTCAGCACTGTGGCTTCATCCCCTTCCAAGTGGCATTGCATACTCTCGCAACCTGTTACCGGGTACTTGCGGTGGAGACGCTCCGGCTGCAGACACACGTTCGCAATCGCTCTCTTGGTTCACGTGGCTGCTACGGGGAGGATGTAAGAGGGTCCCCCAGGCAGGACCGCCATTAAATCGAGTTCCGTCTGCGACCTAGGGATACGGGTCGCGGTTCTGGCATGGACACGGTCACCGAGCAGGGACCCCACTAGACCACAAGGGCAATAGAGCACAGGTCGGATGTACTAACGCCCCATTTAATAAGGTTTGCTAGTACCTAGGGTGGAAGTCCAGCATAGGGGAGCTGGCTCTTGACCTGTAGCCTCTTCCCGGCCCAGGGCGACATCTACTGCAGATTTTCCCGCCCTGGAGCTGCCTCACACTCTCCCTCACTCCCTGACTGAAACACTTGGTGCCATTTTCTAAGTATAGTTGCGGCTGGTCTCTCGGACGGCAGGGCAAGGTCTCTCTTGTAAAGCCGCCTGTATACAGCGCTGTGACTTTACAAACACTGGAGTATTATACTGTACATGTCTTCTTTAGACAGACCGCGTTAGTTAAGAAAAAGTATGCCTATTACAGGATATATTGTACAAGTATTCCGATGTATACCTCCGGTCTAGGACTGTGCTGTGTTTTTAATATATATATATATATATATATATATATATATATAAATCTGTACATATACTAGTCCAGTGCAGTTTCATTGTCATAATAACTATCTGCATTACCTGTGACTGGATGTGCCTGTATCTGCTGTGTGGTTTCACTTTTCAGTGTTTTCCATAAATACAGTACCTATCACTATATTCTGTACCCTAAAGGAATAGGTGCGTCAGGGTCATATATATAGTGCGCCATAGTATTTACCCATTACGTGTATTCTACTGTGTACTCAGTCACATAATACTGGATTTAATCGCTGGCATTGTGTACTGTGTCTACAGTCACATACTGACGATTTTAATCATAGGTATTGTACTCTGTCTGGCTTTATCGTACTTAATAGCTCTGTTGTTGCATTTGTGTACAATGTCTAACAAGAACGGCAGTAAGTCTGTGGGCGCTCCTGCATCATGCAGAGCATGCGCCAAAGATTTACTGGAGGGGGATGCTGTGTATGATGGTCTGTGTACTATGTGTCATACATGTCCCTGTCAGACCGCAGCTACTGTAACCAATCAGGAGCCACCCTGGACTGCATTCACAATCCTACTGGGTACTCTGGTGGAATGCCTTACGCCCCCTATGGGACCACCTGTGCCATTACAGCCACAAATTGTCCCTATGGTTAATCTGCCTTGGGTGGAAAATTTGTCTAACCATTTGCAGCAATTAAATCATTCCTTGGTCAGGCAAAAATCTACTCCAGGTCATCTCTTGTCTCTGGGTCAGCTGCTTCCTCCTCACAATCCACTAATCTCTCAGATGTTTCATCTGAAGAGGAGGGAGAGCATACTGTCCTGTCAGACACTGAATCTGGTGTTTCTGATGAGAATTCTCCATTATTAATGTCCATGCCCTTGTGGTTGCTATTAAGCAAATCCTACAAATCACTGATGATGAGGATTCCACTACTGTGGCTAAGAAAACTGATATGTTCAAACAGCAAAAGATGGTTAAAAATCTATTACCCCATTCTGACCATTTGGTGGACATCAGGCAGGAACCCTGGTATAATCCAGGGAAAAAAATCCCTCTGTCTAAATGGGCCTTGGCTCACTATCCTCTCCCTGCAGAGATATGTAACAAGTGGGAAAATTCACCGCCAGTGGATTCTCATATCACCCGCCTAGTGGTGTCATCCACTCTGCCTATCTATCACCACTAACACTTCACTGAAGGAACCGACAGATAAGCGTGTGGAGGGATGCCTGAAGTCTATTTACTTCTTTACAGGTGCTGTACATAGACAAATATCAGCGCTTATTAAAAAGAAATGTACCTTTATTAAAACAATTTAAAAAAATTCAATAATAATTAATAACAAATCTCATCATACGTGCCAGTCAGTCCTGCAAAGCATAAAATAAAGTGCAATTTTGATTCCAAGCCTTATTGGTAATGGTTAGTATGCAAGCTTTTCCAGTTCAGCTGATTAGTTAGTCTCTTGACTCTTTGTAGTTAGAAATAATTAGCAAAGCAATGATTAGTGTCACTATTAGTGGCTAACTATTTGCAACAGCCGTCAGAAATAGTGTTAGTGGTTAGTACAGCATGCTGTTTCTAATAATAAGATTTTACTTACCGGTAAATCTATTTCTCGTAGTCCGTAGTGGATGCTGGGGACTCCGTAAGGACCATGGGGAATAGACGGGCTCCGCAGTAGACAGGGACTTCAAGAAAGAATTTGGATACTGGTGTGCTCTGGCTCCTCCCTCTATGTCCCTCCTCCAGACCTCAGTTAGAGAAACTGTGCCCGGAAGAGCTGACCGTACAAGGAAAGGATTTTGGAATCCAGGGCAAGACTCATACCAGTCACACCAATCACACCGTATAACTCGTGATAAACTTACCCAGTTAACAGTATGAACAACAACGGAGCATCAGATCAACCCTGATGCAACCAACATAACCTTTATTTAAGCAATAACTATATACAAGTATTGCAAAAGAAGTTCACACTTGGGACGGGCGCCCAGCATCCACTACGGACTACGTGAAATAGATTTACCGGTAAGTAAAATCTTATTTTCTCTAACGTCCTAGTGGATGCTGGGGACTCCGTAAGGACCATGGGGATTATACCAAAGCTCCCAAACGGGCGGGAGAGTGCGGATGACTCTGCAGCACCGAATGAGCAAACACAAGGTCCTCCTCAGCCAGGGTATCAAACTTGTAGAACTTTGCAAAGGTGTTTGAACCTGACCAAGTAGCCGCTCGGCAAAGCTGTAATGCCGAGACCCCTCGGGCAGCCGCCCAAGAAGAGCCCACCTTCCTTGTAGAATGGGCCTTAACTGATTTAGGCAGCGGCAACCCAGCCGCAGAATGAGCCTGCTGAATCGTGTTACAGATCCAGCGAGCAATAGTTTGCTTTGAAGCAGGCGCCCCAAGCTTGTTGGAAGCATACAGGATAAACAAAGATTCTGTTTTCCTGACCCTAGCCGTTCTGGCTACATAAACCTTCAAAGCCCTGACCACATCTAGTAACTCGGAATCCTCCAAGTCACGAGTAGCCACAGGCACCACAATAGGTTGGTTCATATGAAAGGATGACACCACTTTTAGCAGAAATTGTGGACGGGTCCGCAATTCTGCCCTGTCCATATGGAAAACCAGATAGGGGCTTTTCTGTGACAAAGCCGCTAATTCTGACACACGCCTAGCTGAAGCCAAGGCTAATTGCATGACCACCTTCCACGTGAGAAATTTTAACTCCACGGTTTTGAGTGGCTCAAACCAGTGTGACTTCAGGAAACTCAACACCACGTTAAGATCCCAAGGTGCCACTGGAGGCACAAAAGGGGGCTGAATATGCAGCACTCCCTTTACAAACGTCTGGACTTCAGGAAGAGAAGCCAGTTCTTTTTGAAAGAAAATGGATAGAGCCGAAATCTGGACCTTAATGGAACCCAATTTCAGGCCCAAAGTCACTCCCGACTGTAGGAAGTGAAGGAAACGGCCCAGCTGGAATTCCTCCGTAGGGGCATTCCTGGCCTCACACCATGCAACATATTTTCGCCATATACGGTGATAATGTTTAGCCGTCATGTCCTTCCTAGCCTATATCAGCGTAGGAATAACCTCATCCGGAATGCCTTTTTCTGCTAGGATCCGGCGTTCAACCGCCATGCCGTCAAACGCAGCCGCGGTAAGTCTTGAAACAGACAGGGCCCCTGTTGCAACAAGTCCTGTCTTAGAGGCAGAGGCCATGGGTCCTCTGTGAGCATTTCTTGCAGATCCGGATACCAAGTCCTTCTTGGCCAATCCGGAACAATGAGTATTGTTCTCACTCTTCTTTTTCTTATGATTCTCAGCACCTTTGGTATGAGAGGAAGAGGAGGAAACACATAAACCGACTGGAACACCCACGGTGTCACTAGTGCATCTACAGCTATCGCCTGAGGGTCTCTTGACCTGGCGCAATATCTCTGTAGCTTTTTGTTGAGGCGAGATGCCATCATGTCCACCTGTAGCAGTTCCCACCGCCTTGCAATCTGCGTGCAGACTTCTTGATGAAGTCCCCACTCTCCCGGGTGAAGGTCGTGCCTGCTGAGGAAGTCTGCTTCCCAGTTGTCCACTCCCGGAATGAACACTGCTGAGAGTGCTCTTACGTGATTCTCCGCCCAGCGAAGAATTCTGGTGGCTTCTACCATCGCCACCCTGCTCCTTGTGCCGCCTTGGCGGTTTACATGAGCCACTGCGGTGATATTGTCTGACTGAATCAGAACCGGTTGGTCGTGAAGCAGGGACACCACTTGACGTAGGGCGTTGTATATGGCCCTTAGTTCCAGGATGTTGATGTGAAGGCAAGTCTCCTGACTTGACCAAAGCGCTTGGAAATTTCTTCCCTATGTGACTGCCCCCCACCCTCCGAGGCTTGCATCCGTGGTCACCAGAACCCAGTCCTGAATGCCGAATCTGTGACCTTCGAGAAGGTGAGCACTCTGCAGCCACCACAGGAGAGACACCCTGGCCCTGGGGGATAGGGTGATTAACCGATGCATCTGAAGATGTGATCCGGACCACTTGTCCAGTAAGTCCCATTGGAAGGTCCTTGCATGGAACCTGCCGAAGGGAATGGCCTCGTATGATGCCACCATTCTTCCCAGGACTCGAGTGCAGTGATGCACTGACACCTGTTTTGGTTTTAATAGATTCCTGACCAGTGTCACGAGCTCCTGAGCTCTCTCTACCGGGAGAAAAACCCTTTTCTGGTCTGTGTCTAGGATCATGCCTAGGAGAGGCAGATGAGCTGTAGGAACCAACTGCGACTTTGGAATATATAGAATCCAGCCGTGTTGCCGTTACACTTCCAGAGAAAGTGATACGCTGTTCAGCCACTGCTTTCTTGATCTTGCTTTTATGAGGAGATCGTCCAAGTACGTGATAATAGTGACACCTTGCTTCCGCAGGAGCACCATCATTTCCGCCATTACCTTGGTGAATATTCTCGGGGCTGTGGAGAGACCCAACGGCAACGTCTGAAATTGGTAATGACAATCCCGTACCGGAATTCTGAGGTACGCCTGATGAGGTGGATAAATGGGTACATGAAGGTATGCATCCTTTATGTCCCGAGTCACCATAAAATCTCCCCCTTTCAGGCTTGGAATGACCGCTCTTAGCGATTCCATCTTGAACTTGAACCTTTTCAGGTATATGTTCAGGGATTTTAAATTCAATATGGGTCTGACCGAACCGTCTGGTTTCGAGACTACAACATGGTCGAATAATAACCCCCTCCTTGTTGAAGGAGGGGAACCTTGACCACCACCTGTTGAAGATACAATTTGTGAATTGCAGTTAACACTGTTTCCCTCCCGTGGGGGGAAGCCGGCAGGGCCGTCGGTGAGGGGGCATCTTCTCAAAGTCCAGCTTGTATCCCTGAGACACAATATCTATTGCCCAGGGATCTAACAGGGAGTGAACCCACTTGTGGCTGAACTTACGAAGGCGTGCCCCCACCGGGCCTAGCTCCGCCTGTGGAGCCCCAGCGACATGCGGTGGATTTTTGTAGAGGCCGGGGAGGACTTCTGTTCCTGGGAACTAGCTGTGTTGTGCAGCTACTTTCCTCAGCCCCCACCTCTGGCAAGAAAGGACGCACCTCAGACTTTCTTGTTTCTTTGTTCGAAAGGCTGCATTTGATAATGTCGTGCTTTCCTAGGCTGTGCAGGAATATAAGGCAAAATATCAGAATTACCAGCTATAGCTGTGGAGACCAGGTCCGAGAACCCTTCTCCACACAATCCTCAGCCTTCCATATGCCTCTTAAGTCGGCATCATCTGTCCATTGCATATTCTACAGGACACGTCAAGCAGAAATCGACAGAGCTTTGACTCTAGGACCCAGTATACTCATGTCTCTTTGGGCATGTTTTATATATATATATATATATATATCTCTTAAGACAGCATCTTTAATATATATATCTCTGTATATACATATATATATATATATATATCTACATACTAGGGTCTCAATCTCTGCTGATAAGGTACCTGTCCACGCTGCCACAGCGCTATAAACCCATGCCGACACAATCGCCGGTCTGAGTAGTGTACCAGAATGTGCACGCTATCTGCAGGATCCTTGAGAATAGCTGTTACGTCAGGGTTACCTTTTGGGCAAACGTGACACCCTAGGGGAAGATTCCCATCCTATCCTGGCCCTAGTGGGGAAAGGATACTGCCTGAGAATTCTTTGTGGGAAACTGCAGTCTCTTGTCTGGAGATTCCCGCTCTTTTTCATCATGAGAGGAGGGAAATTTACCTCAGCTTTCTTCCCCTTAAACATGTGTACCCTTGTGTCAGGGACAGATGAGTCATCAGTAATATGCAAATCATCTTTTATTACAATAATCATATATTGAATACTTTTCTGCCATTTTGGCTGTAACTTTGCATTATCGTAGTCGACACTGGAGTCAACCTCCGTGTCGATATCAGTGTCTATTATTTTGGATAGTGAGCATTGAGAGACTCTGAAGGTCTCTGCGACATAGGGACAGACATGGGTAGATTTCCTGTCTGTTCTCTAATCTTTTGTGCAATAAATTCACCTTAGCACTTAATTACACATATCCAAACAGGTGTCGGCGTTGTCAACGGAGACACCCTCACACACACATATGTGCTCTATCTCCTCCTTAGAGGAGCCTTTTACCTCAGACATGTCAACACACACGTACCGACACACCACACACTCAGGGAATGCTCATCTGAAGACAATTCCCCCATAAGGCCCTTTGGAGAGACAGAGAGAGAGTATGCCAGCACACACCCCAGCGCTATTAACCCAGGACTAACACAGTAACTTAATGTTAACCCAGTAGCTGCTGTTTATATTGATTTTTGCGCCTAATTATGTGCCCCCCTCTCTTTTTACCCTCTTCTACCGTGTAACTGCAGGGGAGAGACTGGGGAGCTTCCTCTCAGCGGTGCTGTGGAGAAAAAACATGGCGCTGGTGAGTGCTGAGGAAGAAGCCCCGCCCCCTCGACGGCGGGCTTCTGTCCCGCTTTCATGTACAATTTTGGCGGGGGCTCATACATATATACAGTGCCCAACTGTATATTGGGGGTAATTCCAAGTTGATCGCAGCAGGATTTTTGATAGCAACTGGGCAAAACCATGGCCCTCATTCCGAGTTGTTCGCTCGGTATTTTTCATCGCATCGCAGTGAAAATCCGCTTAGTACGCATGCGCAATGTTCGCACTGCGACTGCGCCAAGTAACTTTACTATGAAGAAAGTATTTTTACTCACGGCTTTTTCTTCGCTCCGGCGATCGTAATGTGATTGACAGGAAATGGGTGTTACTGGGCGGAAACACGGCGTTTCAGGGGCGTGTGGCTGAAAACGCTACCGTTTCCGGAAAAAACGCAGGAGTGGCCGGAGAAACGGTGGGAGTGCCTGGGCGAACGCTGGGTGTGTTTGTGACGTCAACCAGGAACGACAAGCACTGAAATGATCGCACAGGCAGAGTAAGTCTGAAGCTACTCTGAAACTGCTAAGTAGTTAGTAATCGCAATATTGCGAATACATCGGTCGCAATTTTAAGAAGCTAAGATTCACTCCCAGTAGGCGGCGGCTTAGCGTGTGTAACTCTGCTAAATTCGCCTTGCGACCGATCAACTCGGAATGAGGGCCCATGTGCACTGCAGGGGAGGCAGATATAACATGTGCAGAAAGAGTTAGATTTGGGTGGGTTATATTGTTTCTGTGCAGGGTGAATACTGGCTGCTTTATTTTTACACTGCAAATTAGATTGCAGATTGAACACCACACCCAAATCTAACTCTCTATGCACATGTTATATCTGCCTCCCCTGCAGTGCACATGGTTTTGCCCAGTTGCTATAAAAAATCCTGCTGCGATCAACTTGGAATTACCCCCATTATGCAAACTTTTGCCAAAGAGGTCTCTAATTGCTGCCCAGGGCGCCCCCCCCCCCCTGCGCCCTGCACCCTACAGTGACCGGAGTATGTGGGTTTAATGTGGGAGCAATGGCGCACAGCTGCAGTACTGTGCGCTACCTCAGTGAAGACTGGAGTCTTCTGCCGCCGATTTCGAAGTCTTCTTGCTTCTTTCACCGGCTTCTGTCTTCCGGCTCTGCGAGGGGGACGGCGGCGCGGCTCCGGGATCGGACGACAAGGGTGAGATCCTGTGTACGATCCCTCTGGAGCTAATGGTGTCCAGTAGCCTAAAGGCCCGTACACACTGGTCGATGTATCGGCCGTTCTCTTGAACGGCCGATACATCGCGGGACCGTCGGCCAGTGTGTACGGGCTATACGTCTGTGAACTCCGTTGTTCACAGACGTATCGCGTCGGCCGCGCAGCACAGCCGACAGCCAATATATCTAACGATATATTGGCCCGTCGCTGTGTGTGTACGGGGCGGTCGTCCGACCGCCCGTACACATGCTGCGGCGGCCGGCGGTGATTGACAGGTGAACTGGGCGGGCGCTCGCGCCCGCCCGCCCAGTTCATGACGTCAGTCCCCCGACGGATTGGGCTGTGTGTATGCACAGCACACTGCCCGATCCGTACATAGATATATCTGCAGATCAATTGATCTGCAGATATATCTAATAGTGTGTACCCACCTTAAGAAGCAGGACCTATCTTCAGTGAGTAGGGCTGCTTTTCTCCCCTCAGTCCCACGCTGCAGGGAGTCTGTTGCCAGCAGATCTCTCTGAAAATAAAAAAACCTAACAAAATACTTTCTTATAGCAAGCTCAGGAGAGCTCACTAAGTAGCACCCAGCTCGTCCGGGCACAGATTCAAACTGAGGTCTGGAGGAGGGACATAGAGGGAGGAGCCAGAGTACACCAGTATCCAAATTCTTTCTTGAAGTGCTCTGTCTCCTGCGGAGCCCGTCTATTCCCCATGGTCCTTACGGAGTCCCCAGCATCCACTAGGACGTTAGAGAAATTTTGATTTTAAGACAATGACAGTGATCCTCACTGATAAGTGAATGAAAAACCTGCTTAGTCCTTTCGGCTAAGAGGTAATGCGTAAGAGGTCATCACTACTCGTCCGGTACCGGTCTGAATTTCCATCCTCCTGCAGACACCTTTTACCACTGTTTGGATACTCCAGATATGGCACCTATAATGGGATAATCAAAGCACCAGGAGCCGGGAGACACCATTACATGGGACTAAAGGACTAAGCAGGTTTTTCATTCACTTATCAGTGAGGATCACTGTCATTGTCTTAAAATCAAAATATTAGAAACAGCATGCTGTACTAACCACTAACACTATTTCTGACGGCTGTTGCAAATAGTTAGCCACTAATAGTAACACTAATCATTGCTTTGCTAATTATTTCTAACTACAAAGAGTCAAGAGACTAACTAATCAGCTGAACTGGAAAAGCTTGCGTACTGACCATTACCAATAATGCTTGGAATCAAAATTGCACTTTATTTTATGCTTTGCAGGACTGACCGGCACGTATGATGAGATTTGTTATTAATTATTATTGAATTTTTTAAATTGTATTAATAAAGGTGGTTTTAAGGGTAGAGTACTCTTCCTTTGTAACAGCTGCTATTGATTAGTATGTTCTTTTATGTTAATTTTAATTTATGTGCACCCATTCTACCTAGCAACTAGCGCCGAGACATTTTTTTTGTTTACGTGCTGTACATAGACCCACTATTGCAGCCTCTTGGGCTGCAAAAGGTATTGAAGCATGGGTTCAGGCATTAGAGGAAGAGCTGCCTGAGGATATATCTGACAATGCCAGACAGTACCTGTCTCACATTACCACCGCTGCCTATTACATTTAGGAGGCGTCCTCTGAGGCAGGTGTGTTGGCAGTCAAGACGTCGACTACGTCTGTCCTGGCTCGCCATTTTCTGTGGTTGAGGTCATGGAAGGTGGGCCTAGACTCCAAAAAGACCTTAGAGGTACTCCCTTTAAGGGGGACATTTTGTTTGGGGAAGACCTAAATAAAATTGTGTCTGAATTGGCGGCTGCTAAGACTGCCTTTCTCCCAAATACTAATCCTTCTGCACAGAAGACTAAAGGTACCGCTTTTCATTCTTTTCAGCCTCAAGGGAAGGCAAAAGGTCAGGCATACCTGAGAAAATGTCATGCTCCCAAAATCACTAAGCCCATGACAAAGCAGTCCTGGGCGGCCCGTGAGCATGCTTCTAAACAAGACAAGCCTGTCACGTGACGGGGCGGGCCTCCCCCTGGGGGCCTCCAGGGCGGGAGGCCGACTTCTGCAGTTCACCCAGGTCTGGTTAAAGACCACTTCAGATGCATGGGTTGTCTCTCAAGGGTACGCAGTCTCCTTCAAGAGATGTCCCCCTCACCATTTTTGCACCACGGTTATCCTTTCGGATCCGTTAAATGCGCAAGCTATGCAAAAGGTTGTGGGTTTCTTCCTGAATACAGGAGTGGTAGTGCCGGTTCCTCTGGCCCAGAGAGGCAGAGGTTACTACTTGACCCTGTTTCTAGTTCCGAAATCAAGTGGTTCTTTCCGGCTTATACGCAACTCAAATCAAGTTTGTGAAAGTGTCGAAACACTGTGCTCAATTGTACTGGCTGTGGAACCCGGAGACTATATGGTATCCCTGGATATACAGGATGCGTACCTGCCTATACCTATTGCCATGTTGCATCAGCAGTATCTGCGGTTTGTTATTGGCAACCTCCACTATCAGTTCCAGGCTCTGCCATTTGGACTGGCTACAGCTCCCCAGATCTTCACTAAGGTCATGGCCATAATGACGGCCTATTTCCGTCACCAGGGAGTCAGGATCCTGCCGTATATGGATGACTTGCTGATTCTGGCAAACTCCCACGATGTCTTCCTCAGTCATCTGCAACTGACAGTAAGCTTCCTACAAGCCCACAGGTGGCTCATCAATTGAAAGAAATCCTCGCTGGTCCCAGCTCAGAGCATGGTGCACCTGGGGGCACTCCTGGCACACACAGTCAATGACTATTTCTGTTTCCAGAAAAAGTACTGAGACTTTAAGACAGGATAAGATGCTTCCATGGTCGCCCCAGAGTGTCGATACACTCGGCAATGCAAGTACCTGATGGTGTCAGCATTCGACATGGTAGAGTACGCTTAGTTCCTTTCTCGTTCTCTGCAGAGGTTAATTTTTTCCAAGTGGTATGTCTTACCTCATCAGATCAGATCTTACATGATCACTTTAACTCCAGAGGTTCGTCTGTCGCTGACCTGGTGGCTACAGGACCAGCAATTGAGCAGGGGCCATCACTTCTGGATCCCCAACTGGGTCCTGCTGACAACGGATGCCAGTCTGAGGGGATGGGATGCGGTGTTGGAGCAAAACTCTTTTTAGGGTCGCTGGACCAAGGAGGAGTCACTCCTCCCAATAAACATTATGGAGTTGCGGGCAGTGTTCAATTCGCTATCTCTCGCCCTGCCTATGGTACAGAACAGGCCTGTTCAAGTACGGTCAGACAACGCCACCACGGTGGCATACATAGACCATCAAGGCAGCACTTGAAGCTGCATGGCAATGATGGAAGTGTAAAAAATCCTTTGTTGGGCGTGACGCCACCTGCCAGCAATTATCAGCAGTGTTCATTCTGGGTGTCCTGAACTGGAAAGCAGACTTCCTCAGTCGCAAGGACGTGCACGTCGGCGAGTGGAGTCTTCATCCAGAAGTCTTTCAACTCCTAGTGGACAAGTGGGGCCTACCAGACGTAGACCAGATGGCATCTCGACACAAACACAAGGTTCCGGTCTTCGGATCAGGGACCAGGGATCCTCAAGCAGCATTTGTGGATGCACTGGCAATTCCCTGGAACTTTCAGCTGCCTTACGTGTTCTCTCCAGTGTCACTCCTGCCCAGGGTACTGTGAAAGTTCAAACAAGAAGGAGGATTTCTACTTCTAGTTGCTCCAGCGTGGCCCAGACAGCATTGGTTCTCAGACCTGCAGGGTCTATCGACAGAGCATCCTCTTCTACTTCCTCAGCACCCAGGCCTCATTGTACAGGGCCCTTGTCTTTATCCAGACCTGGCCAGGCTGGCTTTGATGGCGTGGCTCTTGAAGTATCACTCTTGAGAGCCAAAGGATTCTCTGAGGCGGTCATCCAAACTATGTTAATAGCAAGTAAACCGGCTTCAGCACGGATTTATTACAGGGTCTGGAATTCTTACTTCACCTGCTGTGCTGATAAGAATTATGATGCATACAGATTCAGAACTTCCAGAATTCTGGCTTTTCTGCAAAGAGGCCTGGACTTAGGCTGTCATCTGGCCTCCCTCAAAGATCACATATCTGCCTTGTTGGTGTGGTTTCAGAGAAAAATTGCGCCTATACCTGACATTACATTCACTCAGGGTGTTTTACGGATTAAGCCTCCCTATGTCCCTTCTGTGGTTCCATGGGATCTATCGGTTGTCCTGAATGCCCTGCAAGACTCTCCATTTGAACCTCTTGAGATGGTGGACCTTAAATGGCTCACGGCCAAGGTCTTGTTTTTTCTGGCTATTGCCTCTGCTAGAAGGGTGTCGGACTTAAGCTCATTGTCCTGTCGTCAACCCTTTCTAATATTTCATTGTGACTGGGCAGTTCTTAGAACTCGCCCAGGTTATTTACCTAAGGTGGTGTCATCTTTTCACCTTAACCAAGAGATTGTGGTTCCGATTTGTCTCTTCTGATTTGTCCTCCAAAGAGTGGTGTTTGGATGTGGTACGGGCTCTCCGTATATATATGTGGAGAGGACTGCCTCAATCAGGAGGTCAGATTCCCTTTTTGTCTTGTTTGGTTTTCACAAAAGTGGCTGGCCTGCGAATAAGCAAACCATGGCAATATGGATTAGAATGGTGATTGCACAAGCTTATGCGCAGGCTGGTCTCCCAGCTTCTGCTGCTATTAATGCCCATTCTACTTGGTCTGCTGAATCTTCTTGGGCGGCTCGCCGTGGTGCATCCGCAGAACAATTGTGCAAGGCGGCTACGTGGTACTCATGTTTATTAGGTTCTATGCCTTTGATACTTTCATCTCCCAGGATGTTTCCTTTGGATGCCAGGTTCTCATAACCGCTAAGGCGTGGCCCCTCCCTTGAGGAACTGCTTTAGGACATCCCCGATGTTTCCCTGTTGAAACCAATGTAACCTGCTGCAGAAAAGGAGAGTTATGGTAGACTTGCCATTGTTAACTCTCTTTCTGCGATGTACTTAGGGTGCCTGCCCTGACATACCTAGCTTTTAGGGGTTTGTATGGCATAAGCCGATGGTCCCTTCTCCTGTCGTGAGAATGTGGTTCTATGTGACTAACATCTACCTTCTCTCTTACCTGCTCCTGCATTGGACTGAGAGCTCACAGTGCCTGGTGGCGGGGTTATAGAGGAGGCCCCAGTGCATCTTGGGATAGCCTAAAGCTTTAGCCTGTTGGTGCCTCTGGATCAAGATCCATTCTACCCCGATGTTTCCCTGTGGAACCCAATGTACCTCGCAGAAAGAGAGTTAAAAATAGTAAGTCTACCATAACTCTCCTTATAGACATACTGAAAAAGCAACCGAGGGCTGCAATGAGCATTAGAGCACAAACACCAAGGTTTATAAGGGGCATTTAACATTGTTTTACTGGTAAGCTTTGTAGTGGAAGATTTTTGTTTGAGTGTCAGGTGGCCTGGGTTAGGCTAGCCTATCGGAAGGTCCTAGGGGTGGGACTGTAATGGTGGTAGATATTTTCAATGATTAGTTATCATGTCAGGCAGCCAGACGGGTAGTTTCAAACAGTTTCTGGCTTCTTTGACTGATTTGTACTTTTGACTGTATTTAAGGCCTAAGACGGCTGGAGTGTCACAGTCAACACAGCTTCATATCTCCCATTGCCTAGCTTAAAAGATAATTTATTACCTATCCTGAGCCAGGCAACAAGAGAGCGTTCTGAAACAACAGTACAAGTAGAATCAGCATGGTGCTGGTGGGTTACAGCTTCACCTGTGTAATTAACAAGAGCCTTTAATTGTTTTTGTGATTTCAAATTGCAATAAAAGTTTGCTTCTACCAACCCTACTGTAGCAGCCTCCTTGTGACTTTAATAGCCAGTCCAATCCTAAAGGATCACTAAATCCATAATACAGGTTTCCTTTCTGTCAAATAGCTCACGTTCTATACAGGTATGGGAAATGCTACATACTGTAGATATTTGTGAATGTTTTTAGAAGCTCTTTAATGTTTAAGTTGTTCTGTTAGTACAGTCAGGGCCGTCTTTTCGTATGGGCTCAATGGGCACTTGCCCAAGGGCCCCAGGAGTATAAGGGCCCTAGGCTGATAGCTGAGGGTCCCCTCTTTCCAGGGGTACCACATTTTTGAAAATCGGCCCTAGGGAACCAGAGATATCTGACTTCAAAGCAGTGGTCCCCATCCGAGCCTATTAATTGCTCTTCCCAGCCAGATCTCTCTGGCTCTGTCTGACTTATAGTTTTTCTGAGGGTATACGCCAAAAGGTGGGAGTCTCCACTTTCGGTGGACATTGGCAGCTTGTCTCTACTATGCCCAGAACCAGAGATATCAGCCTTCCAGCAGCCGGTCCCTGCTCCAGCTTCACACGCCTAATATGCAGTTTTATATATTCATTGGTAGATTGCTCTGGCTCCTGAACTCTGATCCCCAAGTCCCCAGTACCTCCTGAAAGGTGAGACTCTCTAATTTTTTTTATCCCATTCAAAGCTAAGAAATCTTTTTCCAGGAACTTGAGATACTGTATCTGCAGTCAAGCAAGCAGCTCTCTCACCAGAAAATGAAGAATATTAGGCCCACTCCACTAAAGACCCCTCCCCTACCTATATTAAACACCCAATACCACCCTGAAAGTCATGTACCGAGGCCCCTTCATCAGCCCAATGTCCCCTTCTACAGTTTAGTGTTCTCCCTCCCGCCCCATTTCTCAACATCTCTGCAGTAAAGGAGTAATTAGCAGAAATTACTGCTACAGGTCCTACATGCAGAGTGGAAGAGAGAACACCCCCTACCGCCCGCGGAACATCAAAGCTGCCGCTGATAGCACCCCCCACCCCTACCGCTGGAGGATGGGTAAGGGCCCCAAGTGCATTGCTGTGCCCAGGGGCCTACACTGCTGTTAAGACGGCCCTGAGTACAGTAGTATATAATTTAAAGCTAACAATGATTTAAACACCTTTATAACATTTGTATTTAAAAGTCAGAGTAAAATTGGCATAGTGCTCATGAAGAATGACATTTTTAGACATATTATGTGGGATGTACTGTATATAGAAAGAGATAAAATGTGCGTAGACATTTACATAAAAATCTTGAATAAATTAAATGTTTAACTCTAACATGCTAATGTCGTTTTCTTCAGCGAATCCCTGCTGTCTTATCAAGGACAGCGGAGATATTAAGTCCTATAGTCACAAAGCACATGACCCACTTTGCAGCATCTCTTGCCTGCTGTCTGCTACCACAATCCTGTGTTTGTTGAGGTCATGATAGTAGCGATTCTCCTCTAATGTCACAGTATGCTTCTCTGCTGGTTGTGTGGCTTCCAGGAGAAATGAAGATTGATTCTTCTCTTTGATAGTAAAAAGTCTGCAACGTTCCGATTAAGAGGATTGATTGACCAGGGGCAGCTGCGTTTCACAATTTATACTGTACACCTAGTCTTCAATAAAAATGCTGAGGATTTGTGTAAATCCCATATAATAGTAGCAGCAAGATAGAACTGAAAAAGACACATGAAGGATAGATTTACAAATATGTATATAAGGATATTTATATAAACATGTGAGTATGAAGATAGCGCATTACTGGAATTAAAATCATAAAGCAAGCAGGCCTTTTTCTTTATCTTGCAGTAAGTATCCCAGATAAAAAAAGAACACTGACTCTCTGGATTAGTGTACAACATTGGGCAACTTTGCCATGTCAGTGGTTACAGTATTTGAAACTGGGACCTATGAGCAATATGTTTTAAATAGGTTTATTTCAGTAGAAGAATCAGGATTTGATAAACCCTTGTTAACATTTGTTTAAAAAAAATATTTTCTTATTTCTTGATCTGATACAGTCCAAATGGAAAATTAAAAGAAAAGTCCCATAAGAAACAACCCCCTTAGTACTGTCTTGCATTAACTTAACATGACCAGGATTCCCTTGGTCTTCCCCTACACAGGCCAGCAAAAAGCCATGCTCAGAATTGGTTGAATACTAGTCCAGTATTGGGTATATTGGAGGATATGGAGAGAAGCTATCCATTTGTTTCTTCTTCTTCTTCTTCTGAATATTATTATTATTATTATTATTATTATTACTATTTTACTTTCACAAAGCCTGTCCTGTTATACAAGGACTGGAACTGAGATGTACTGGGATGGGCTAGTCCAGTTAACAGTGGGAGACAAGCTCCCATAGTAGATAAATGTAGAGCAGTGGTGTTCCAATGATAGACTATTGCTAATCACTGTTGCTTTCTAAACTGAAATACAGTTGCCTGATAATAGTTGATGTAAGAGATTCTACACATTTGTGGCCTATATTTAGTATTGTACTAATAAATCAAAGCAATAACAGTATTAATACAGCATATAAAAATACTTAGTTATTTATATACAACATCTGTCTGCAGTATAGAAAGGAAATAAGAGATGTTCCAAATTTTAAGGCCTGATAGCTTATTCATATCAACTTCATCTATAATTCACTCTATGGGGGGTATTCAATTAGTGCCGATTTTATGACGAGTTGAAAAAAATGGCACTTTTCCTTTGTTAGGATGAATTTACATTCGACCTATTCAATGCCATTTGTTTTCTACTGGTCGAAAAATCTGACATGGGCGAAAACCATGTGGATTGGCGAATTCACCGTCTTTGCAGGTGTTTTTTCCCATTTGTAGGTCCGTTTT
The DNA here is from genome assembly GCF_028390025.1 of Pseudophryne corroboree. Lineage (NCBI taxonomy): Eukaryota > Metazoa > Chordata > Amphibia > Anura > Myobatrachidae > Pseudophryne > Pseudophryne corroboree. Next base: position 200,989,043 of record NC_086454.1, read on the forward strand.
CTCCCATGCCAATTTGTCTGATGTAAAATTTGGCACTAATTGAATATACCCCTATATTGCCATATAAGAGAAAATCTTGACTAGTTTTCACTTATTCCTGACGTTGCAAATTTTGTATAACATGAGACTGAATTAAACGTATTAAACCCATATATATCTGATAGATTTAGTAAGTCAATAATACAGCTGTGACCCTTTTAAGAAAACTTTCTAGGACCAATGTGTAATACTGAGACTATGTACAGTAATAGCCTCGAGATGCAAGCATTGGTGAGATCCTGGCGACTCTAACTGTTTTATTTGAAAAGTCAATAATTTAAATGACAAAACCAAGATGATTTTGCCTTTCAACCTAATGCCATTTTTGCAAGCACCCCCAGAGTGAGGCTGATTTTTTCTAAAATCGTTACTTTTAGGAAAAATCAGCAGGACTTGCTCTGGCACCCCCCCCCCCCCACTCCCCCCCGGGACTAATTAAGGAAGTAGAAGTTTTCAATTACTTACTAAGTCAGTAATTACCTTCTGAAGTGGTGTCTTCTTCATCCAGAGTCTGTAGCCAATCTTCTGCATCAACGGTGTGTGTCAGTAAGTGTGTGAGTGTGTGTGTCTGTGAGTGTGTGATAGCATGTGTGTATGAGTGAGTTTGTATGTGTTTGTGTGTGTATGACACTCCCCCCCCCCCCCCCGCCTTCAGGAGGCTGCAGCAAGTAGAACTAATCTCCCTGCAGCCATCTCCCCACCAAGCACAGGCCTCTCCCCAGTGGGAAGATGGAGGGGATACTACCAAGGCCACAAGGTTTTCAAAGCTGAAAACCCCACATGCATTTTTCAAAACTTGGTATCAGGAGCACACATTCCTATGGTAATCCAAAATTAGGCGCAAGGTCTGTAAGATTTTTTTTTGCGGGCTAAACCTTGCATCCAATAGAATTCTCTCTTTTGTATGTGTTTGTAATCACTGCAGAATAGAGGTGCTGGTGAATGACTGTATATATTATCACTTTTGAGTGTGTTGTTCATGTATTCGTGAAATAACACTTTTACTATTGAGGGGGAAGAGATTACTTAAATAAATATATATATATATATATATATACTGTACATCTCTGCTGCAGGCCTTCTTTTAACGATTGCAGCAGCAGCAGTCCCCATACCTTTCTAATGGGACAGTGCTTTTCTGAGTTTGGCCCCATTAGCGGATGCCTTCACAGATGACTACCACTTGCATTTGCCAATTTAACAAGCTGGGGGCAAACATTGAAGAAAAGTCATGGCGTTAGTATCGTTTTTTTGGTTTAGCTTACATCCTGATGGACTTCGTATCGGAGCTTGTGTCCTGGCATAGGCCCATAATAAATACCTCCAAAAAGCATTCCAAATTGCTGTGATATGCATGTTTTGGGGGCAATAGTGTAATTAATAATAAATAGGCCCCTATGTCATTACCGTTTGATAAAAATATACAGAGGGCGAGGCACTGATACCCCCTAGCAGAGGTCTAATCAGAACTTTGTGGGCCCCATAGCAACATTTTGAAAGGGCCCCTGTCCAAATGCTTCTAGAGAGACACCTTTCCAAAGCAATTATTCATTTTATGCCCCATAATAGTGCCCTTCTTCATTTTTTTAACTATAATGGTGCCCTAGTTAATGTTATGCCCCATAGTAAAGCCCTAGTTTATTTTATGAACCACAGTAGTTCTCTAGTCCACATTATGTCACATTCTAGAGCTGCCAGTACACATTATGCCACACAGTACCCCTCCCTTCACATTATGATATACAGTGTCCACAGTTCATATAATGACACATTACAGTGCCCCAGTTCATATTAAGCATACTTTAGTGCCTACATTTAATATTGTGCCACATTTAAGTGTCCCAGTTCTTATTATGTAACATTATAGTGCCCTCCACATTATAATGATCAGATCAGATTCTGACACATTACACTGACCTCCAGTTCAAATGATGCCAAATTACAGAGCCCCTTACCATTATGACATCTACTACACACAATTCAGGCTGGGCAATGGGCAGACACAGTTGCTTAGCAGACAAATCTGGGAAATTGATATGCAACTTTATAATCCGAGTCCAGGTCACCCTAATTTTCTGCGCCCTATAGAAATGGCACACCTTGCACCCACTATGGGATGTAGTTGTGTGACTGGCGGTCAGGAGACCGCCGGTCACAATACTGACGCTGGGATCTCGCCCATAACAATCCCAATAGTCAACATGCCGACTAACAAGGACTATTCCCACTCAAGGGTGTCCATGACACCCACAGAGTGGGACTAGAACTTGTGGCGAGCTCCATTATTTTAAAAACCATTATATTAGAAGATTTATTAGAAGATCCATATCCTTTGCAGTTATGTTTTAATCAGTATTAGAAGAAGTACTGATGTTGTTTTCTTCCTATGTTTGTGAATTGAAAAGAATAAAGTGTTCTTACAGTCTACTGATACCAGCTGTCCCTATGTTTCCTTGCCTGCTTTTACTTTCCGTGCCCTCTAGCATCCTCTTCCATTGCTTGCAAAAATGGAATAGTCACTGATTTCTATGTGTACTGATCTAGAACTCTGATAACAGCTGCTTGAGAACAATTCTAATTCTGGTTTCAAATAAAATAACCCAGCACTATACCTTCCATTATTCTTTACAATGCTTCATGAAAATAAAAAAAATAAAAAATAAAAAGAGTACAAATACATTGTCTCTCCTGCATGGTTATACACACTTCACTAATACACACTTTACCACAATACCATATTACCAGTCTGACCTTTTAATATTTATCAACATATTGAAAAAGAAGCCAGTGAATAATGTGATCACAGAATGTTGCCCCCTCCTCCAGGAAGTTACTGCTCCATGGCAGGCCAGTGCACAGAACAGGCTTGGGTCCAGGTACTCTGACCCCACCTCCCCACCACCTCTTCTGTCAGTACAGTCTATTACACACCCTATGTTGGAGACACACTGAACCTTTCATTGATGGGCTGACATATTGAAACCTGGGTATACATTAAGTGATGTTATTGCATGACTCCCAACATGACCCTCTCCAGGAGGGACAGAATGCTCTGCTCCTGGACTTTTCTCTTAATTTATGATTGCCATCAGCTGTGCTGAAACACCTTTCTTATCCATTAACCTGTTCAACACAGGTGCCGGCAATCATACATTAAGAGAAAAGTCCAGAAGCAGAGCATTGTGTCCCTCCTGGATAGGTAAGGTTGGGAGGTATGACATAGGTATGAGCACTGGGTCAGTATTAGGGTACAGCACAGGTGATGGTAAACATACAGTAAGAGAGAAGTACAGGAGCAGAGCATTGTGTCCCTCCTGGAGAGGGTCATGTTGGGAGGTATGTTATTGAAGGACGGTAGTGGTACGATCACTGTTCAGTCCTTCATTAGAATACATGTTGTTGCTATTAATATCATCAGGTTTGATGTGCAGTACATATTGGTGGGAGGGGGCAGCACATCAAACCTGACTTTGCTAGGACCATGGGCACCAGTATATCGGGCATACACACTGCCTGATACCACCGATGTGAGCGATATGTCGGTCCTATCCACCAGATCAGACGACATATGGCTCATTGTATACTCGGCCATATATTCTGTGAGATGCTAGATTTCTACTCTGGAGTTAGCCACATGCACGTAATATTGTTAATGTTTCCGAACAAATTAGCCTGTCTGTACAATCACATCACTACATAAGTAGAGAAAACGCAGAATAATCTGACAATTTTAAATCGTATTGTTCATCAAAAACAAGCAATTACTTTAGAAACATCACAATTCAGATCTGATGGATAGAAAGAAAGTTGCACAATGTTTAAAATATGGGACAGTTGTACAATGGCTAAATGTGCATCATTACAATGTTACATTTCAAACAGCTTTGTTAGGTATAGAATGGAAATTATTCACTGAACACCTATGCATATCGATTATCAATATTGATTTGTCTATATTTGTGTCAAGGTACCTGCCCCAGGGAATTTACCGCAGACTCGCAGCTTGCAGAAAATGGCATTTTCAAATTACCTGCACTCTGTAAACCGCCCTTGTCTCAAGCGGGGGCTGCAGCACTGACTACATAGTGCGGGGGATGGGTGTGTGGGGGTAAGGGAAACAGGTGGTTAGCGCATAAAAACATATATGCAGAGGGGAAGCAGTTAGCTTTCTGACGAACGAGATCCCAGCGGTCGATATACCGATGCCAGGATCCCGAGGGAGGACAGAATGCTGATGTCAAAATACCAACAACCGACATTCCGATCATCTGGGCAGCGAGATGAGCTGCCGTCCTGCCGCACGCGTGCGGGAAGGGGGGGTTAGGTTTAGGCAGCAGAAAGGGGAGGGGGGGGGACTATGGACAGAAGGTTAGGGTTAGGCACACAGAAAGGGAGGTTAGGGTTAGGCACCCAGTGGGGAGGGTCAGGTTTAGGCAACGGGGAAGGGAGGGTTAGGCACCATTGGGGAGGGTTAGGGTTAGGCACCATTGGGGAACGTTAGGGTTAGGCATCCACAAGGGAGTGTTAGGGCTAGGGTAGGGAAAATGTGAGGGTTAGGGGGCTTAATGGGGGATGTTGAGATTCTGATGGATGGGATGCTGCTGTTGGAATACTGACCGTCGTCATCACGTCCATCAGTAACTCACACTGAACCCTTGAGGAGATGTATGTAACATATGTGCTGGCTGCAGGTCCCCTGGGTTGGAAGCGCAGTGTCTATCACAGGTGCTGTGCAGCACCCAGGACTCAGCATTAGGCATCACACTCCTTCTAAGCCCGCCCCCAGACTCTCATTGGTTGGGTTTCACGGGAGTCTGGCTTTGAAAGAGAATGAAGTCAAATGCTGCGTCCCGGGTCCGGGTGATAGACACCGAATACCGGGGACCTGCAGCCAGCAAATAATGTATGTTGTATACATCTCTGCATGTATGTTTATATGTGTTAACTGGCTTCCCCCTGAAGTGTGTGGTGTGAACTGCAGCCCAGGCCTGCAGCCACCACAGCTTGTCTCTCTTATCTGTATTTCTACAGAACCCTCCATGCAGGGGTTAACAGTTCAATTGAATATCAATATATAGGGTTCATAGGATAACTATTATCAAAACGATGCAGGATGAAGGGAATGGTAGAAGCCAGGGAAAGGGTAGAGGGACTTATTATGGCTAGTAAAAAGCAGTTAGTGATAATCTGCATGGAGGAAGGAGTAGAAAGTAAATCAGCATTCACTGATCCTGTACCCAAAAAATTGAGAGGACACACAAGATCAGAGCAGATAGCGGGGGATGGGAGACAGAGGTGTAAGAGGGGGTGTGCTCCTGTGCTGTCCTATCTCCTCTGTATGGCAGTGAATCCTGTTGGATAACATCAGTGTACCAGTGCTGTTATTAAAGTAGTGCAGCCAATGTGGCACCAGTTTAAATTTGGCACTCGCGGACTGGTAGTCAATAGACTGCAGTGGCTATTTGAACTTGGTGCCAATTACTGCTTATGAACCAGCAGCCAATCAGATGCAGCCATGATGACAGCATTTAGTTTGGTGACAATGGTCAAAGGAAGACATCGGGTGAAGAGCTCCGCTGGCAGCACAATAGGCCAGAATATGGAGTGGTAAAGCTAAAAGAAAGGCTTGACATTTGGGAACAAATTGCCCTTGGGACATCTTTACTTAGAAATTGATATGTTAATGACCCCGTCACCAGCAAGAGGGTCTCTGGACAAACAATTTCTTTGCGATGCAGTCCATGGGAGTATTTTTGTGTCTCAGAGACAAGCAGGAGAAGAGACTGTTTGTTATGTTTGCGGAATTTCCTGTGTGTGGAACTTTCTATGAATGCAATTAAATATTGAGTTACAGTTACATTATGAAAGAGGCAGGTACAGTTAATCAGATTGTGCTGAGGACGACAAACTGGTTTGGTTTGTATATACAGTATGTGTATATGGAGTCAAAGCATGAACTTGCTTTTTCCAGTTGTTTAACTCTTTTCAAAATGCAATCTGTATTTATTTATGGGTGGTCTTCAGTATGCCGAATGTCGGGATCCCGGCGCACAGTATTCCGGCGCCGGAATCCCGACACCCGGCATGCCGACAGCTATTTTCCCTCGTGGGGGTCCACAACCCCCCTGCAAGGGGCTCCTTTGCGCTTGCCCCACTGTCGGTACGCCGGCGGTCGTGCTCCCGGCGCCAGTATGCTGGTCGCCGGGAGCCCGAGCGCCGGCATACCGTACTACACCCTTTATTTATATTGTGTGAGTTAGCCTGATTGGTTAAAAAGACCCAGGGTGGAACTATCCCCTGTGGTATTGTGTGTTAGATTGAGATGAAAAGGATGCCTTCGTGCCTCAGAGGGTACATTGCCTATGACATCTTGAGATGTGAAACGGATGTATGCTGCCCACTCTGAGCAATGCTTGCAGGAAGGAAGGGTCTTTCTTTAAGACTGTGAGCAATAAACATCTTTGTCTTCAAGATGACGGTTTCTTCATCTTGTGACCAAAAGGAATACGACACAAGTATTCCAATTCTCCGCCTATCCTGGTTTGAGCCAAGCATCTCCAAGCTCCGCCCTTAGGAGGTATGTCAGAAATAACGTGATTCCAGGTGCCAAGTGGTAGGAGTCTGCTGTTGGCAGCAACATACCCGCCCACTGCACAGTGGATGGAGTCAGTAACAGGCGGTTACTGACGGGAAGAGGGAATCCCCTATTGGCCAGGTCCCGTGAGACCCAAACCGAATCCGTGATCGCTGGGCGTAGGCAGCAAGGGTGCATCCAGTCATAGAAGCTCCCCACTGCAGCCTCTCCCAGCTTACCAATAGAAGTCCTTGGCCACTGGTAATTTAAGAGGGTCTGTGATAGTAACAGCAACCCAATGCCAGGAACTATATATCCCTATATGTCCTAGAAACAGGGGCGTGTTGCGTAATGCCTGCCTATGATGCATGCCAATCTATGGAGCTATGCTATCCTTGATGGGATGCTGATGCACAAGCCATAAAAACTGGCATATGAGAGCTGTATATTGGGTTAGCAAACCCGGTGTCCCTTTCGAAAGTCAGCAGCTTTGGGCCTAATTCAGGCCTGATCATAGATGTGCTAAATTTAGCACATCTTCGGTCAGTTACACAGACATGCGGGGGGAGGGCCAGCACAGGGCATGTCCCCCTACAGCGGCGATGCTTTTGTACTTCACGAGTAGCTCCCTACCAGCGCGGCTCCTGCGCGCTGCGTGTAACGTCACGCAGCCACCGCTGCCCGCCCCCCGTATGGTCCGGGCATGCCTGCTTTGCTCGGACAGCGCCCCTAAAACGGCAGCCAAACGCCACCGCAATCAGCATAGTCTGCTCATACATCATTGCCACATCACATTGCGACTAAGATGCAGTTTTGACAAAAAGGATGCCTGACTCTAGCAGAGTCTCACGGGACCTGGCGCGACAAGAACGACTGCTTTGCGTGACTGCAGCAATGATGTATGAGACCTCACACATCTGTTCACAGAACTTCACATAAATCCAGGATTGACTACAGTGAAATCTTCTTACCTATTTCCTAAGGTACAGTACTGTACATTACGTTTCGTCATTGCCATATCGGCTATGCATGATTTACTGCTGTACCTGTTAGACTCTGACTCAGCTTTCTAAAATGGAGAACTAGCGAAGAAATTTATATGGAATCACCTAAGCATTATGATGAGGACATGTTCCAAGAGGAAAAAGTTTATTGAAGAAAACATTGTATGGTCTAAAATTAGGTATCCAGTCTTTAGGTTGACCACACTTAGGTCGACAGTCATTAGGTTGACCCCTATTGGCCGACATGCATTAGGTCGACATGGTCTTTAGGTCAACATGATAAAGGTCGACACATGAAACGGTCAACATGAGTTTTCTATTAAAAAAATAATTAAACTTTTTCTTACTTTACGATCCACATGGACTACGACTGGGAATAGTAACCTGTGCCGGCAGAAGGACTACCAGGGCCTATACCCAGAAGTCCAGGGACCAGCACACATCACAAAGGACAGCCCTTGCTGGAAGAGCTGTCCTTCCCAGTACTAATCGCATATGTTAGCACTTATGCAATTATTATGGATGCAATGCATGGAGGGATGTACACCGCAAGGTTAGTACATCCCTCCCATTGTGAGTTAAGTCTACTGAGTTAGGATGAAACTGTCAACATAGAGTGTGACAATAGGGTTGTAACTGACTAGTCCTACAGCACCAAGCAGTAGCCCCATGCCATTGCTATTAGGAATACACTATACAATTTTCTGGCAGATAATGCATACCTCCCAACATGACCCTCTCCAGGAGGGACAGAATACTATGCTCCTGGACATCCCTCTTAATTTATGATTGCAATCACCTGTGCTGAAACGCCTTTCTTATCCATTAACCTGTTCAATACAGGTGATGGCAATTATAAATTAAGACAGAAGTCCAGGAGCATAGTATTCTGTCCCTCCCGGAGAGGGACATGTTGGGAGGTATGGATAATCTGTGGTTGGAATGAAAACCTGGTAATGGCTGGAATGAAAACACTGGAAAATGGACAAAACCTGTCCGTGATTTAACCAATTTGTATAAACAGCAGGTTTTGTCCATTTTCCAGTGTTTGGTAGCAAATGGTCGATTGTCAGTTGCTCTCACCCATTACCAAGTTTTCATTCCAACCACAGATTATCTGCCCGATAATTGTATAGTGTATGCCCAGCTTTAGACACTACATCCAAGAGTTAGTGGGGAAAAGTCTATCAGCATAACATTTGCAGGTGTTGATATTTATTGCGCAAACAGTCTTAAAGAAGACCCTTCCTCTTTACAAGCATTGCTCAGAGGGTATAGCATACAATGTTACAGCAGTTACACATCTCAAGATGTCACAGAAGATGTACATACACGGGGCTTTCTAGCTCTTTATACATAGTCAGAAGACACAATACAGCTCATATAACCAACTGGTAATTTACAATTCTCCTTTGATATATTTATCACATAGATTCAAAATAAGGTTTGGATTTGACTTCTCAAACGAACAAATGGTTCTCATCCTTCCGTGCATATACCTTTTAGGAACACACAAATAAATACAGATTACATTACATACCCATTACCCAATTTCCTTCTTCCCCTCATACAGCTGACCAAAATGTCCCTTTAAACTGGGACACTCCTGAATTATATAGGTTCTGTGGCTGATTAAAACCAGGTGACATACAGACTTGAAGTCAGCCAGAACCTGTGTAATTCATGAGTGTCCCAGTTTAAAGGGATAGTATGGTCAGCCTAATATTACAGTATCTCATACCTCCCAACATGACCCTCTCCAGGAGGGACACAATGCTCTGCTCCTGGACTTCCCTCTTACTGTATGATTGCCATCACCTGTGCTGAAACACCTTTCTTATCCATTAACCTGTTCAATACAGGTGCCGGCAATCATAAATTAGGAGAAAAGTCCAGGAGCAGAGCATTGTGTCCCTCCTGGAGAGGGTCATGTTGGGAGGTATGGTATCTGTACAGGAATGCACTCTATTTGACACTTTACATAGAGGCATGCCCACCTGGAGGGCATTTCAAAGAAAGTGCTTGGCTAATCGACACCTATATCCCTGCTTGGAACTAGGTCAATTACCATATTGTTTGCTAGGTGAGAGCATACCATGAACTGTTTCCAATGTCGATATCTAAGTGCATACCTCCCAACATGACCCTCTCCAGGAGGGACAGAATACTCTTCTTCTGGACTTCCCTCTTAATGTATGATTGCCGGCACCTGTGTTGAACAGGTTAGTGTATAAGAAAGGTGTCTCACCACAGGTGATGGCAATCATAAATGAAGAGAAAAGTCCAGAAGCAGAGCATTCTGTCCCTCCTAGAGAGGGTCATGTTGGGAGGTATGTACTGTAAGTGCATTTTTATCTTTTAAATACATTTAAACACAGCTTAGATATAAATAAATTTTAAACGTGCAATTCTACAACTGCACATGGGAACACTAAATATTACATGTTAACCATATTATTAAACATACATTCAAACATTGTGCCTAGTGCATACCTCCCAACATGACCCTCTCCAGGAGGGACACAATGCTCTGCTCCTGAACTTCCCTCTTACCATAGGCGTGCGCAGCACATTTTATTAGGGGGTGCACTTGTTGGAGAGGTGTGTCTAGCACCGCCTTTTGGGCGTGTCTAGCACCATCTATTGACAGTCAACGTAATATAAAATATCCACCCTTGTACCAATCCTAATAAAGCAGATACATTGTCAGATGTTGTGGTGTGCACCAAACAAACACCCCTGATGGCACTCACTGCAATTACACTGCTCCTCCTCAGCCTAGTCTGGCTCCCCCCTGCAAGCTGCAGTCACTCACTGACACTGACAGTCACAGACTAGTACTGCTGCTGCTGCCGGAAAAACGAGTGACGTGACAATGCTGCTGCATACCGCCTGCCAGTATTGAATTTGTCTTCCTTAGAGGAACGCTGGCTGTATGCTGCTCCTCATCGGTGGCTGTAGTTGGCATAGCATAGAAGGAGCAAGATGGGCGTGTGACGGGTGGGCGTGCGAGCAGCATGGTGTCATCACGTCACATCACGCTGTTTTTGTACATTGAGGTGGAGCCGGGAGTTTGAAAGCCGGTGGCAGTGGCACCCTTGATTAACCCAGGCGGCCAGTCAGTAATGCAGTCCTGAGAGGGTGCAGCGCAGAGGGGACAGTAATAAGCCTGCTCGACGATCACTGCATCAGGCATGTGAGATCGGATTGTCGGACATTAGGGGGTGCCTGTGCGCACCAGGCACCCCCCCTGCGCACACCTATGCCTCTTACTGTATGATTGCCATCACCTGTGCTGAAACACCTTTCTTATCCATTAACCTGTTCAATACAGGTGCCGGCAATCATAAATTAGGAGAAAAGTCCAGGAGCAGAGCATTGTGTCCCTCCTGGAGAGGGTCATGTTGGGAGGTATGGACTAGTGCCGATAATACATTTAAACATAGTGCCACAGCACCTATTGTCTACTTGAAAATGGTGCCATAGCATGGGGTTTAACCCGTTCAGTGCCATGGTGGCCATTTCCTATGTGGGACAGGATCTTCGGCTACTGGGTCAATCCATTTACTGCGATGATCTCGCAGTGTGAGCCATCATGGCAGTAGCCATACTTTATGGCGACCCGAATTCACACAAAAGTGCTTTCCACCCCATAGAGTTCTGAGTAATTTTGTGCGAATTGGGACTGATTTCAGTCTGCGAAGGGTGCGAGATCGGGTGCCCTTGCTGGCGTTGAAACACTGTGGCAACGGCATTTTGCACCATTTGCGGCAAATTGGATCGAACAATAGCAATGACAGATAAAATACAGAAGTTGCCCAAAGCAACCAATCAGCTTCTGTCATTTAATAGACTGTACTAGATAAATGACAGAAGCTGATTTGATGCTTTGGGCAACTTCACTTTATCTCTATTTCTCAGGATTGATACATCTCCTACTTAGAGATAAGGATATAACCAAAAGGGTGAGCTTGGAAAGCGAGTAAGGACTCCATTTTTTTATGTGTGCTGATACCGCTTCTCCCCCATTTATGAAGGAGGAGCTGTGCACTGGCTGTATGGCAGCCCCTGTTTATATTGGCGCTGCTATCCAACAGCTGCAATCAGAGCTGCCATCAGAAATTATGGGGCCGGGTCTGACAAAAAAGACAGGGCCCCTCCCACCCAAAAAAAGATTCTGCTGCACTGCTCCACCCCTATGTGATGTCATACATTGTGATGTTACATATACTGTAGGTGGAGTGTTGCAGACCTACCGGAACAGTTTACAGAGAGCTTATGCGCAGATAAGGCTTGTTTTAAGAAGTCCTCCTTGCGCATCAGACTGCTGTTGATTCACAGACTGGTGCAGCTCTACAGGTTTTGGTGGTAGGAGCCAGGGGTGGGCCCCCCTCTCTGTAAGGGCCCAGGACACCACCTGATGGCTGCCCTGACTGCAGTTTTTGTTGCCCATACACCACAGCAGGAAAAGCGCTGTCACTGGTTGTGGTGGCTGCCGGCTCCAGGCTGCATAGGAGATCTCACGATAGTAGCGATATTTCGCGCATGTCCAGTGTGCCGGCCGGGGTAGAGACACAGCGCATTAGCACTAGGCTGATGCACTACAGCGATCGCCGGGGGTGGGGGGAGTTTCCACTCCCCCACTCTGGCATCCAAGATGGTTATACATCTTGTCGCTACCTTTTCCTGCTTTGCCTCGATAAAGAGGCGAAGCAGGAAGCGTTATACCCGCACGTTATTTACGGGTATAATAAATCTACCCCTAAATACCAGTGCCATATTTTGTTTAGCATCACAGTAATACTGATGAATATGCCGCTAGTATTTAACGTTACCTTTCAAGGGAGGTCTTCCTCCTCCTCCTCCGTGTAGTACTCTCTTGAGCCCATGACAGTCAACCAGTTCCAGCAACAGGTTGTTAACATGCAAGATGGCTGTCTGGGCATAGACACTGTGCTTCAACCCAGGGAAGGGAGAGAACACCGCAAAACCATAGATACAGAGTCACAATCAGCTGTAAGATGAGTATGCTAAAGGGTTTATCACTCAATCTTAAATGGAGCCCTAGGTGTGATTGAATTCGGAGGGGTTGAGTATTGAGTTATGAGGAGGGCTGTTGGGTTTTTTTTTTTTTATGTAAAATGTATTGTTTTTCTGAAAACTGATAGGAGGGGGTACAGAAAAAGGAAAAGGGGGGAGGGAATAGTGGTAACAATGAAGTGCTTTGAATTGAAATCTGAACAGCAATGTTACAGTAGTTGGCCCTCATTCCGAGTTGTTCGCTCGCTAGCTGCTTTTAGCAGCATTGCACACGCTAAGCCGCCGCCCTCTGGGAGTGTATCGTAGCTTAGCAGAATAGCGAACGAAAGATTTGCAAAATTGCGAATAGAAATTTCTTAGCAGTTTCTGAGTAGCTCGACACTTACTCTGCCACTGCAATCAGTTCAGTCAGTTTCGTTCCTGGTTTGACGTCACAAACACACCCAGCGTTCGCCCAGGCACTCCCCCGTTTCTCCAGTCACTCCCGCGTTTTTCCCAGAAACGGCAGCGTTTTTTCACACACACCCATAAAACGGCCAAATTCCGCCCAGAAACACCCACTTCCTGTCAATCACACTCCGATCACCAGAACGAAGAAAAATCCTCGTAATGCCGTGAGTAAAATACCTAACTGTTGAGTAAAATAACTAAGCGCATGCGCTCTGCGAACATTGCGCATGCGCAGTAAGCGACTAATCGCAATATAGAGAAAATCGGCAACGAGCGAACAACTCGGAATGAGGGCCGTTATCCATGTAAGACATATAACAGATTTTGTATAAAGATTATCACAAGAAAATAGGATTTTAATTACCTACCGGTAAATCCTTTTTGTGTAGTCCGTAGAGCAGTCTTTTTCAACCAGTGTGCGTGGCACACTAGTGTGCCGTGACCAGTTGCAAGGTGTGCCGCGGAGCCAGAGCAGCTTCCTGCACCTTCAGAATGAACTGTTGGCCCGGGCTCTTCTTAGAGGATCAGTCATGCTCCCGCCATGACCTATGCCTTGGTGACGCGGCAGTGTGATATCATAGGTCACGGCCACCGCGTCTCATCACTCAGCCAGCCCACCCGCATACATAACTTCCAGTTCCCGCCTGCATCCACAGCTTTCCTTGCTCACCCACATCCACACCTGCCCGACCTCCTGCTGCTCAGTATTTGCAGCACTCCACTATGAATAACCCCCGCCACTGAGGGACAGGGAGAAGGACAGCTGACCGGTAGGGGCTAATATTTGTTCTTTCTCCTGTGGGAAGCAATAGGATTTATGTAGGGAGCAACATGATTTATGTGGGGAGCAATGTGATTGTATTTTCTGTGTAGGCCAATGTATGTGTGGATTTTTTTTTTATTTTTTTTATTTTTTTTAACTGTGAGGGCCAATTTTCCTGTGGGTGAACTGATGGTGTGCCTTGGCAATTTTAAAATATTGTTCGGTGTGCCGCGAGTAAAAAAAGGTTGAAAATCACTGCCGTAGAGGATACTGGGAATCCATTTAGTACCATGGGGAAGTACCAAAGCTCCCAAACCGGGTGGGAGAGTGCTGAGGTTCCTGCAGAACTGACTGACCAAACTGAAGATCCTCAGAGGCCAAAGTATCGAACTTGTAGAACTTTGCAAACGTGTTCGGACCTGGCCAAGTAGCTGCTCGGCAGAGCTGTAAAGCCGAGATACCCCGGGCAGCCGCCCAAGATGAACTCACCAACCTAGTAGAGTGGGCCTGTACAGATCTGGGAACCGGCAATCCTGCCGTGGAATAAGCATTTTGGATCGTGAGCTTGATCCAGCGTGCAATAGGCTCTTTGAAGCAGGACACCCAATTTTATTGGGATCACAGAGAACGAACAGCGAGTCGGAATTTCAGGGACGAGCTGTTCTCTTTACATATCCCTTCAAAGCCCTCACAACACCCAAAGGCTTTGAAGTAGCAGAGGTGTCCGTCACAGCCGGAACCACAGTAGGTTGGTTGATGTGAAAAGCGGACACCACCTTAGGAAGAAATTGCTGACGAGTTCTGAATTCAGCTCTGTATTTATGGAAAATTAAGTAGGGACTCTTGTGAGACAATGCCCCTAGTTCTGACCCACGTCTCACTGAGGCCAAGGCCAATAGCGTGACGGTCTTCCATGTAAGATACTTTACGTCAACCTCCTGTAACGGTTCAAACCAGTCCGATTGGAGGAACTGCAGCACCAAATTGAGATCCCAAGGTACCGTGGGAGGCACAAAGGGAGGTTGGATGTGCAGAACACCTTTCAAGAACGTCTGGACCTCAGGGAGAGAAGCCAATTGTTTCTGAAAGAAAAAAGACAAAGCCGAAATCTGAACTTTAATTGAACCTAGACGTAGGCCCACATCCACTCCCGACTGCAGATAAAGCAGGAGACGTCCTAGATGAAATCCACCGCAGAATATTGTCTGTTCTCACACCAAGAAACATACTTCTCTTCCATATACGGTGGTAATGTTTAGACGTTACCCCTTCCCTGGCTTGGATCATAGTCGGGATGACCTTGTCAGGAATCCCTCTCCTGGCTAGGATCAGAAAGAGCCCTTCAAGAGAGACACAGAGATAGCCTGGCGCCAGCACACAGCACCCTTACTGCTAATACCAAGCTTAGCCGGGTCGCAGTCTAAGTACCCAGATTGAGGACTTAGTACACTAGTAAGCACTTTCCCCCGCTATGAACCACTGCTAATCTGGAGTCTTTCCAGAGGAGCTGCGCGTTCCTATCAGTCAGTGTCTGTGTCCACTGCAGGGGGAAAATGGCGCTGGTGAGCTGCTGGATAAGCTCATAGTGAAGCCCCGCCCCTTCAATGGTGCATGGTCTTCCCACTTTTTTATACTGGCTGAGGTAATTTTTAATGCTTAAAATGGAGTCAGTCGCCTTTTAAGTCAGTAATGCCAGTCTGGGTACTGTGTACACTCGTTGTGTACTTAGACTCAGTTCGCTCCCTCAGAAGCGGTGCGTCCGCACTGTGTGCTGAGTCCTGAGACACTGCCGCTCCTGTAGTGGGTCTCTGTACCCTCATGCCGTCATAATGTCCGGCGACCCGCTAACCGGGACGCCGGCTTAGTACTCACCACTCTTCTTTCTTCTGGCTCTGTTAGAGGTGGTGGTGTGCTGCAGGAATGTATGCTTGCCGTGGTGGGGCATGCAAATAGTTCCCTCAGGAGCTAGTGCCCTGTCAGCGGGGAACGGGACCATTAACCGTTCAAGCGGTTGGGCCGTTCTCCCCCTCCCCTCCCCTAAGTCCCATGAAGCAGGAAGGCTGGTGCCATCCAGTCCTGCCTGAAAATAACAGAGAAAATAACTGCAGAAACTCTTCAGGAGCTTCCATGCGACGTGACCGGCTCCTCTGGGCACATTTTCTAAACTGAGTCTGGTAGGAGGGGCATAGAGGGAGGAGCCAGCGCACATTATCAAATTCTTAAAGTGCCCATGGCTCCTAGTGGACCTGTGTATACCCCATGGTACTAAATGGATTCCCAGTATCCTCTAGGACGTAACAGAAAACAGGTAATTGAGGGAAGGCAGAGGATAACTAGAGCTGTGTGGCAATCTACGTAAGGAAGAGAAGTATAGGGGGGATCTGAAAGGAAGAGGATGGACCTGGGAGTGTTAGTATGGGGAAAGAAAAGGGGGGAATGGGAGATGGGCTTTGGAGGATACATCAGATGAATAAGACAAACTGTACACAGAGGCAGAAAAAGAGTTTAATTATGAGATGAAGCATGGGCATCAAAGCATGCAGTACCTCCCATTATGACCCATTCCATTCCAGGAGGGACAAAATGCTCTGCTCAGGACCAGCTCCAGGCCTACTAGCGCCAAGAGCGAGAAAATGTTGATGTGCCCCCCACTCCTAGAAAAGTGGGCGTCGCCTCACACCTTTATATTATCAAACTATAAATATATATTCACACCCCCTCTACACACACAATTAGCAGCTTTACAAATAACGCCCACAGTAGCGTTCCTTACACATAATGGGCCTAATTCAGACCTGATTGGCACTGTGTGTTTTCGCACAGCAGCCGATTAGGTCTGAACTGCGCATGCACCGGTGCCACAGTGCGCCTGCGCATGCCAGACAGCCGACAGCCGTTTCAGCTCTGCGATCGCCTCTGCCTGATTGACAGGCAGAGGCGGTTGCTGGGCGGGAGGGTGCGGGCCGGCATTTGTACGCCATTTTAGGGTCGCGAACCAGGCAACGCAAGCGTACCCAGACCGTGCGGGGGGTAGGCAGCGGCAGCTGCGTGACGTCAGACACAGCCGCTGTGACCCACACAGCGACGGGTAGCTCCCTGCCAGCGCGCAGGAGCTGCGCTGGTGGGGAGCTAATCTTCAAGTACAAAAGCATTGCCGCTGTGCGATGCTTTTGTAATTGTGCGACGGGGCACGGCCTGACATGCAGGGCGGACTAGCCCTGTGCTGGGCGTCCCCCCGCATGTCTGTGTGACTGATCGTACATGTGCAAAGTTTAGCACATCTATGATCAGGTCTCAATTAGGCCCAATGTCTCCAGTATTGTGTCAGATACACATTATATGCCACCAGTAGTGCAGTGCTAGATACACATATGCCCCCAGCAGTGCCAGATACACATTTGCCCCCAGCAGTGCAGTGCAAGATACACATAATATGTCCCTACAGTGCCAGATACACAATATATGCCCCCACAGTGCCAGATACAGATAGGTCCTCCGTTATCTTGGCTGGCTGAGGCGTTAGTCGCGATCGGGCATAAACAGCGTGCCTGGGTGCAGGGAGGCGCGCCTAGTCGTAGGGAGGTGCACAGAGCGTTTGTCGTTACCTTTTAAGTGTAATCCCTGTGATCATCCAGCAGATGTTGCTTTTTGCAATCAATACTGCGCATGCGTTTGGTCTCCCGTAAAATACAATACTGAAATACATAGTAAGAACTACTTTACTAGTGCGTCTCATTATGCTACAGTATTTTATACAGTATATAGCAATATATACAGTACAGACGCAAATAGTACAGCATATACAGATGCAAACGAACGTGATAAAACCACAGTATGGTCCATTTACAGTACTTTATGAATATGTTAGCGTCCAAGTCCCGCAGACAAATCAACATAAAACCAGTAGTGTACACGGACGTGTTATAAGTACATTGTTGCCTATTGATGTTAGGGATATTGTATGTTAGCGTCCTAATCCCGTAGCCATTATGGCATAATCAAAACCAATGGGCTTTTTCATCTGTCAGCGGTGAAGTGTCCGAGTGGTGAAGTGTTCCGCTTCCCATGCTTAGAGTCTCAGGTTCGATTCCTAAAGTACTAAAATGCATGTTAGTTTCTTCCAGACGCTTTATTATTTTTTTTATTTTTGTATCTATCGTACTGTAGTATACTCTCACATTCAATATTTCAATTTCAATAGAAGTGTGCTAACATGTTTTACATAAAGCAGGGCAAAGCGGCAGGAGCGTTTCTACTGTTAAGGTTCTATGCACCATGCGGTACACATACAATTCTGTAGCAGGACAGACTCAATTGAAATGGCTACCACCTGTGACTCCTTGCCCCATGGAGGCACTCGGCTATGGAGCGAGCGACGGAATAGGTTTTGCAGGCTATGGGCCAATGCTGAAGGAGCGTCACAATCCCCTAGCTAAAATACACAGGGGCGATAGGGATAAGCGAGCTCTATGCACATAACGATACACCGGACTCGATCGCATAGCAAACTGACACAATGGACGCAGCCTGACTCTTCCCCCACCTCGTGGCAGCGCTCGGGTATGGAGTGAGCGACAGCAAAGGTTTTAAAGGCTACGGGGCAATGCTGAAGGAGCATCACAATCCCCTAGCTAAAATACACAGGGGCAGTAGGAATAAGCATGCTCTATGCACATAGCGATACACCGGACTCGATCGCATAGCAAACTGACAAAATGGACACAGCCCGTCTCTCCCCCATCGTGCGTGTGCATCTAAGACATCATGCGCTAAAGGCATCTCAGGTTGTTAATCTTGCACCCAGGACATCAGTTCCCCTTGGTTTTGATTATACCTTTTCTTTGAACACAGTATTTTCCACTGCCTCGCCCTACCCCCATCCCCCTTCCCCCCTGGGATCCTGAACAGTTCATGCAGTAGACAGGGAGGAAGTTCAGGTCAGGTTACAATACATGTGCAACAGTATACTGTGTATGAAAATCACATAGAGAACTGCAGTTGCGTTGATACTGTAGATGTGTAAATGGTACAGTAGCAGTGATCCCTTCTCATTAAGTACAACACAGATTCTCTAAAGCAGACGATCTATAGTACTGTGTTGCTCGAACAGTTAGTTGCTTCAGAATACATGAATTTATATTTACTGGTACTGTATGTTTACGGGTGCTCATAACCGCTGTGTATTTTATATAGCGGAATGAATCGTTCCTGCAGATTTACTCTGATTTATGTGAAACCAGTGTGCACCCTTCCATTGAATGTATTACAAAGAAAAAAATAATAATAATAAAATGAATGTCAGGGGAAAAAAATATATAGATTGGCACTTTGGGAATCGAACCCAGGACTCTCAGCGTGGGAGGCGGGAGCCTTCATCGCTTGCCCACAACGCTGCATGGAATATTCAGAAGTTCATTTATAAAAGTACTGCAAACAGCGATTCCTTCCCATTGGTGTTTGTTTATGTCGTTAGGGTACTCGGACGCTCATATTTCAAAAGCACGGTATTTAGTGGGTCATTCTGAGATGATCGTAGCTGTGCAAAATTTAGCACAGCTACGATCATTCACACTGACATGCGGGGGGACGCCGCCCCACATGTCAGTGCCCCCCCCCCCACAGAAGTGCAAAGGCATTGCACAGCGGCGATGCCTATGCACTTCAAGAGTAGCTCCCGACCAGCACAGCTTTAGCATGCTGGCCCGGAGCTACTCATCGCACCCCGGCTCGCAGCGGCTGCATGTAATGTACACATTATATGCCCCCACATTGTCAGATACAGATAATATGTCCCCACAGTGCCAGATACACGTGCCCCCACTATGCAGATACACGTGCCCCCACAATGCCAGATACATGTGCCCCCACTGTGCCAGATACACATGCCCTTTGTAGTGCTGCTCACTGCCACCAGCCTCTTCTGCTGCTCCCGCTGCTCCCGCCGCCTCTGCCTCTGTGTAAGGGGAGGAGAGTGAAGTGTGCACCTCTCCTGCCCCGCAGTCCCGTCTCCGGTGGCCCCTTGCCTGAAATCAGCCGCCGGTCCGTCAGCCAGTCAAAGCCCGCGGTATGGCAGCAGTTGCCGCTGCCGGGCCACGAGCTCTAATTGGCTGATGGACCGGCGGCTGATTTCAAATTGCGGCTGGCTACCGGCCGCCTTTAGTTTATGATTGCTGTCACTGATTTTGAATAGGTTAATTGATAAGAAAGGTATTTCAACACAGGTGATGGTGGTCATTTAAGAGGGAAGTTCAGAAACAGCATTTTGTCCCTCCTGGAAAGAGTCATATTGGAAGGCATGTTAAAGTAGGCCAGCGAAAACTGGAGGAAGTGAGGGCAGCGGTCGTGTAGTATACTGGTAATATGCTCATACAAATATACATATGTGTTCTACATCCTTGCTGCAGTCACACGGAACAGCTGTTCTAGTCACGCCATGCTGTGGTTTGACTCGATAGTGCCGAGCATCATTATGTGAGACTTTTTCCATTTATGCATCTAAGTTGCATTGCTATGCAAATAGGACACACAAGCAGCTTATGCTGATTAAAATTATACAGTATGTAGCATGCTTATATTCTGTGTGTGACTGCGGCTCAGTGGCGGAACTACCGCGAGTGCAGGCAGTGCCTTGCACTGGGGCCCGCCACTGTCCAGGGGCCCAAAGCCAGAGCGGCATGTAATGAGTCAAACCGACTCATTACATGCCGCCTGGCTGCCACTATGTGCCGCCGCCGCCGAGGAGAGGAGCGCACCGATTACGGGGGGGGGGGGGGGGGTGAAGGAGGAGGAGGAGGGAGCGGATCCAGCAGCGGGCAATCAGGGGGAACGCCCCCCCCCGTAACATTGTCATAGCCACGCCCACTTCCTAATGTTGCAGCTCCGGGCACAGTGAGGCACAAGTCAGCTCACTGTCTATTCCTCGGATACATGCAGAGCAAGCTGCTAAGAGGTACTCCACAGACTCTGTCCACACTACCTTCCCTGTATTTCTGCAATCCCGGGACCCCCACTGACACCCGACCTCTACCTCCAGGCTCCAGCCGCTATCACTTTTTTCTCATCTCTTCTCCTTGTCTGTCCGATCTCTGGAAGAGGAGGCAGCAGCAGCCCCTACCCTCTCCTCTGGGCTGGCAGTAGCGTGCTTGCTCTCCCAGTACAATGCACATCCCCTCCTCCTCTGGCCAGTGATACATACAGTATAGTAAGGTAATATAACAATGCACGGTGCCTGAAAATACAGTATGGCTGTCATTGTGAGAGCTACATATCTCTGCCTGGTTCACACTCACAGTATCTGTCTCTACCAGGTGAGCAGACAAACACTGTGGAGTTTTGAACGGATTACCCTGCACATCCCTCTGCCCTGCCCACAGAAGAGAGAAGAGGGAATTGCTCCCATTGCTTTGCAGTCTGTTCTCATGTTTAAATTGCTGAGATACCAAAAAGATTTATGAGCCCATAAAGCTTGAGCAATACAATCCTAAGGGTATCCGTTCACATGGTCGACCATGTTATGGTCGACAGTCATTAGGTCGACCACTATTGGTCGACATTGACATGGTCGACATGGACACATAGTCGACACATGAAAATGGTCGACACATGAAAGGTCGACACATGAAAAGGTCGACATGAGTTTTTAAACTTTTTTCTCTTTTGGGGAACTTTTCCATACTTTACGATCCACGTGGACTACGATTGGAACGGTAATCTGTGCCAAGCGAAGCGGTAGCGGAGCGAAGGCACCATGCCCGAAGCATGGCGAGCGAAGCGAGCCATGCGAGGGGACGCGGTGCACTAATTGGGGTTCCCAGTCACTTTACGCAAAAAACGACACCAAAAAAAGTTAAAAAACTCATGTCAACCTTTTCATGTGTCGACCTTTCATGTGTCGACCATTTTCATGTGTCGACCACGTGTCCATGTCGACCATGTCAATGTCGACCAATAGTGGTCGACCTAATGACAGTCGACCATAACATGGTCGACCATTCATACCGGAACCCCTAAGGGTATCCGTTCACATGGTCGACCATGTTATGGTCGACAGTCATTAGGTCGACCACTATTGGTCGACATTGACATGGTCGACATGGACACGTGGTCGACACATGAAAATGGTCAACACATGAAAGGTCGACACATGAAAAGGTCGACATGAGTTTTTTAACTTTTTTTTCTTTTGGGGAACTTTTCCATACTTTACGATCCACGTGGACTACGATTGGAACGGTAATCTGTGCCGAGCGAAGCGGTAGCGGAGCAAAGGCACCATGCGAGGGGACGCGGTACACTAATTGGGGTTCCCAGTCACTTTACGCAAAAAACAACACAAAAAAAGTTAAAAAACGCATGTCGACCTTTTCATGTGTCGACCTTTCATGTGTCGAGCGGTTTCATGTGTCGACCACGTGTCCATGTCGACCATGTCAATGTCGACAAATAGTGGTCGACCTAATGACTGTCGACCATAACATGGTCGACCATTCATACCGGAACCAATCCTAAGCTCTATGCTTCACACTTTAATATCACATCCATCAGCTGACTGCTGCTTGGTCAATAAACCTCTACCAAATCATTAACCCTTTCAGGAGCAGCAAGCCTGGATCCATAGGGGTACTGAATTACCAGTGATGGTGAAGCTCTGACTGGACCCTGAACACAAAACCCTTTTCACTTTCAGGGGTTGATGTAGGATCGCACAGGTCCCCTCTGCACATGCGCCATGTCTCCCTCTCCCAGCGGCCATCGCACCTCAGTACCTTGGGCTTGTATGCTTCTTTCAGCAGGACGCCGAGGCTCTGTGGAGGACAGCCCGGGGCTGACAGCTGTGGTGAATGGGCAACGACACCTGCAGCTGTCGAAATTGATAGCTGCAGGTGTTGGAACGTTTAGTGCTACTGACCATTCATACAGTGGCGTAAGTTTGTCCCAGTTGCCCGGAGGCAAGATAAATATTGGTGCCCCCCTATTTCCTATATTAAGATAAATATATGTATGTATGTGTGCGTATGTATATATATATATATATATATGTGTGTGTGTGTGTGTGTGTGTGTGTGTGTGTGTGTGTATGTAGTGTTCTGAAAAAAATGTATATACTGTATTTAATAAATTTGTCTTTTATTTTAAATCACACATTTCTTAGCAGTCATACCCAGGATTCGAACCCATGACCTTTTACACTAACAGCAGACACTTTACTGATGGAGTTATTTGCTCCTGTAGAGGAAGCGTGAGAATTCTAACTATATGTGTAATTGTCAGAGAAGTATCTTCATATAGTTAAAATTCTCATACTTCCTGTACAGGAGCAAACAGCTTCATCAGTAAGGTGTTCTGCTTCCAGTGTAATAGGTCGTGGTTTCTAATCCTGGGTGTTACACTTGTAAAATGTGTATATTCAGTATAATAAATAGGGTGTGATTTGTAAGGTGCAGGGACCAGTGAGGAAGTTGGCCACTGAAAAGACAGCGGCAGCTATCAATTAACTTAATTCAATAGTGTCACAGAATGGAAGGAGAGGTGCCCCCTTCAGAGCAGGAGCCCGGCGGCAGATGACTCCGTTGCCTCCCAGAGTTCTGCCTCTGCATTCATACATTGCCCTGCATATTGGCCTGCTATCTTATGGATAGCAGTGCCGAAATAGACACTGATTGCATATCACCCCTGTCATGTTCCGCACACCACCAGAGTCATACATGGGCGAGAAGTGGTATCAGCACACATAACGTGCGCTGATACCACTTCTCCCCCATACGGACAATTAATACACCTACCCTTCTGTATTAAATTGGGACACTGAGTAGTCATTGGACAGATCAATCATCAAAGGGCAGAAGAAAAGATATTAAACATGATTTATATTTCATGAAAATCAAGTTTTTGTCAATTGCAAAGTCTTTGTATACAGACCCATAACTGGTGCAAACTCAGACGTTGCCAGTCGCTTTTTCCCCCCTCTATTTGCACGTAGTGTCGATTCCACACACAGCTGGATGATGGGGGTCATTCCGAGTTGTTCGCTCGCAAGCTGCTTTTAGCAGCTTTGCACACGCTAAGCCGCCGCCTACTGGGAGTGAATCTTAGCTTATCAAAATTACGAACGAAAGATTCGCAATATTGCGTTAATACATCTCTGTGCAGTTTCTGAGTAACTCGAGACTTACTCGGCATCTGCGATCAGTTCAGTGCTTGTCGTTCCTGGTTTGACGTCACAAACACACCCAGCGTTCGCCCAGACACTCCTCCGTTTCTCCAGCCACTCCCGCGTTTTTCCCAGAAACGGTAGCGTTTTTTCACACACTCCCATAAAACGGCCAGTTTCCGCCCAGAAACACCCACTTCCTGTCAATCACATTACAATCACCAGAACGAAGAAAAAACCTCGTAATGCCGTGAGTAAAATTCCTAACTGCATAGCAAATTTACTTGGCGCAGTCGCAGTGCGAACATTGCGCATGCGCAATAAGCGGAAAATCGCTGCGATGCGAAGAAATTTACAGAGCGAACAACTCGGAATGACCCCCGATATTTTAAGCCTGCG
The DNA here is from genome assembly GCF_028390025.1 of Pseudophryne corroboree. Lineage (NCBI taxonomy): Eukaryota > Metazoa > Chordata > Amphibia > Anura > Myobatrachidae > Pseudophryne > Pseudophryne corroboree. The sequence goes on from NC_086454.1 coordinate 201,013,462, forward strand.
CATGCATGCCAGTCACACAGCACCTGCGTTGTAATTGTTAGCACTCAGAGAGAGGCAGAATAAAATATACTCACACGTTATTACACAGTGTAGTTGTGTGTAGATGGTAAATGAGAGGAGTCAGTACGGAAAAGGGGAGGAGTTATGCAGAGTGGGGGTAGGATTGTTAAATCGCCCCCCTAAATGAAAAGTCTAGATCCGCCTCTGGAGGGAGGTGGAGGAGGGAACTGCAGCAGTGCTGTGTAATTGGTGGAGGCGCTGCTGCTGCTGGCCCTCTCCTTCACCATAGGCTGCCCTCTGCCACTGTGAATGCTGGGATGCACTTCTATTCTATTTGCCGTAATGTGTAAAAAAGGGGACGCTGTCTGCCTTAATGTGTAAAAAAGGGGACGCTGTCTGCCGTACAGTGTAAAAAAGGGGACGCTGTCTGCTGTATTGTGTAAAAAAGGGGACGCTGTCTGACGTAATGTGTAAAAAAGGGGACGCTGTCTGCCGTAATGTGTAAAAACGGGGCGCTGTCTGCCGTAATGTGTAAAAAAGGGGACGCTGTCTGCCGTAATGTGTAAAAAAGGGGACGCTGTCTGCCGTAATGTGTAAAAAAGGGGACGCTGTCTGCCGTAATGTGTAAAAAGGGGGCGCTGTCTGCCGTAATGTGTAAAAAAGGGGACGCTGTCTGCCAAAAGGGGACGCTGTCTGCTGTAATGTGTAAAAAAGGGGACGCTGTCTGCCGTAATGTGTAAAAAGGGGACGCTGTCTGCCGTAATGTGTAAAAGGGGACGCTGTCTGCCGTACTGTGTAAAAATGGGACGCTGTCTGCCGTAATGTGTAAAAAAGGGGACGCTGTCTGCTGTAATGTGTAAAAGGTTGATACTGTCTGCCGTAATGTGTAAAAAGGGGAATCTGTCTGCCGCAAGGTGTAAAAGGGGCTCTACCTGGTGTAGTGGTGCTACCGTGCGGCGTAATTTGAATAATGGAGATTACTGTGCACCGCTATATGACTTGGTATTATTTTGTGGCCACACCCCTTCCCCATGAAGCCACGCCCCTATTTTTGCCTCGCGTCTACGGCGCGCACTGCTCCTGTTTTACATGTGGTGGTGGTGGGGGGGGGCTCCGATGCCGTTTCTTGCACACAGCGCTAAAATGTCTATTTGCGGCACTGTTGCTAGGTATCCCTTTCCCTGGCCCTGAGCAGGTCCCCCTCACCAGATCCTCCCCAGGGGTGAGGGCGTGGACTTGGATGGGATGAGGAGGGGGGGGGACCCAAAGCATTTTGTTGCACATGGGCCCACCGCTCGCTAGTTCCGCCACTGCTGCGGCTGTATCTGCTTATGAAATGCTACATTATACTGTTTTCCTGGAAATCACTGTAATGTAGCATTTCATATGCAGATACAGGCACAGTCGCACCCAGAATATAAGCACGCTGCATATCATTTTAATCAGCATAAGCTGTTGTGCGTCCTACTCATATAGCAATGCAAATATGACGTATTTCAGCAAAAATACATTAGTAGAGCTGCCCAGGAGCTGCCAACTGACTCACGCCAGGCATCTGGGGGGAGATGGGGGGGAAGGGGAAATGTCTTCCTTGCCCCGGGTGCCAAAAATCCTAGTTTTGGCCCTGATGTGGGCATTATGCAAATGTGCAGCAGTATAAACTCTCGGAAATTCGGTGGGTTTCGATCAGAGATGTGCGGAAGTGTCTGACTTTTTGTGACACCCAAAACAGAGTGTAAGGCAAGAACATGTGGAACATGTGTGCTTCTATATCTATTCAGAGTCTGGAATACTTATCTGAGTGGGAAAGGACAGTTTACGTGAGATGAGTCACTAGGTAGTATTTAGGGAAACATGATAAACCTAAACCACCAACTAGTATGTTTATATAAAATTATTATTATTATTAACCCTTTTTTATACAGTGCCACAAGGGATCTGCAGTGCCCAACTACAAAGTACATAAACAAATAAGCAAAACAAGAAAACAGTGACTTACAGTTCAACACAATATAGGATAAGTACAGTGTATATTTATTAACATAGCTGCATAAGCAGGCGACACTGAAATAAGTATCAGGGTGGCAGAAAACCAGGGGATTTGGTGCAATCGAAGGGAGTATTAGTCTTAGTGGCATCCTGGGTGAGAAAGGGTCTGTTCCTGGAAATATTTTTAGATGAAAACGGCAGGTTTGTGAGAGGTACTGAATGTGTGGTTTGAAGAAGAGGGAGGAGTCAGGGATTACTCCAAGACACTGCACTTTGGGGATAGAGGAGATAGTAGTGCCATCAAAAGATAATGAAATTGTGGGAATTGAGGTTGTGTGGGATGGTGGGTAGAGGATCAGCTCAGTCACAGATATATTAAGTTTAAGAAAGCACTGGGACATCCAAGCAGAGAAAGCAGAGAGATACAGATAGAGATATAAGTGAGGAAAGCGGGGGGAGAGGTTGGGGAGGAAAGGTGAGATGATATTATAAGTCAAAAAGTGAATGGGCTCACCTGAGGAGTACATATAGAGAAAGAAAAGGAGAGGACTAAGACCAAAACCTTGGGGGACACCTACACTAGAAGTGGCGGAGGTGGAGTCATGAGAGGAGACAGAGAAGGAACAGTCAGAGAGGTAAGATGATAGCCAGGAGAGAGCAATATCACACAGACCAAGAGAGTAAAGGATTTGCAGAAGGAGAGGGTGGTCCACAGTGTCAAAAGCAGCTGAGAGATCAAGGAGAATAAGCAGAGAGTAGTGGACTTGGATGTAGCAGATAGGAGGTCATTGCAGACTTTCGTGAGGTCAGTTTCAGTGGAAGGGGAGAGGATGGAAGCGAGACTGGAATGAATCAAGTAGTGAATGGTAGGAAAGAAAGGCAAACAAACAGTGACAGCTGCTCAATCATTCCTGGAGATAATTATATATCAGGTGCTAGAAAGGGGGAGGGGTCACAAACAAACAGCAGAGAGGGGGGAAAGAAAGGTGACTGGTTGCTGATGGTCTGGTAGTGTGTGATGTCCTGACATATGGAGTCAGTTTTGGATGTGAAGTAAATGAAGTCAAGAGGAGAGAGTGAGAAGGGGAGTTGAAGTGGGATTGGGTAGAGGAGGAAGTTGACAGTGGCAAAGAAGCGCTGGGGTTTGAAGACTAGGAGGAGATGAGATTATTGAAGTACAACTATTTAGCAAGAGAAAGGGCACTGTTGCTCAGCAGTACGTGAGCATTTTTGCAGATATATGTTACATTTGGTATGCCAGGGTTGAGTTGTAGATCTGGGAAGGTGAATAGTGGTTGGAGGAAACACAGAGGTAAGAGCAAAAGTAAGGGGTAGTGGCTTGTTCAGGGCATGAGAGAGAGAATAGAGTCAAACAGGGAGGATGGAGAAGTGTTGTCGATACCCTCAATGTTATGTTTAGTGATGGTAGTCTTAGGAGGTAGAGATGGAGAGAGAATTAGTGATGTGCACCGGACATTTTTCGGGTTTTGTGTTTTGGTTTTGGTTTTGGATTCGGTTCCGCGGCCGTGTTTTGGATTCGGATGCGTGTTGGCAAACCCTCCCTGAAAATTTTTTGTCGGATTCGGGTGTGTTTTGGATTCGGGTGTTTTTTTACAAAAAAACCTCAAAAACAGCTTAAATCATAGAATTTGGGGGTCATTTTGATCCCATAGTATTATTAACCTCAATAACCATAATTTACACTCATTTTCAGTCTATTCTGAACACCTCACACCTCACAATATTATTTTTAGTCCTAAAATTTGCACCGAGGTCGCTGGATGGCTAAGCTAAGCAACACAAGTGGCCGACACAAACACCTGGCCCATCTAGGAGTGGCACTGCAGTATCAGACAGGATGGCACTTCAAAAAAATTGTCCCTAAATAGCACATGATGCAAAGAAAAAAAGAGGCACACCAAGGTCGCTGTGTGACTAAGCTAAGCGACCCAAGTGGCCGACACAAACACCTGGCCCATCTAGGAGTGGCACTGCAGTGTCAGGCAGGATGGCACTTCAAAAAAATTGTCCCCAAACAGCACATGATGCAAAGAAAAAAAGAGGCGCACCAAGGTCGCTGTGTGACTAAGCTAAGCGACCCAAGTGGCCGACACAAACACCTGGCCCATCTAGGAGTGGCACTGCAGTGTCAGGCAGGATGGCACTTCAAAAAAATTGTCCCCAAATAGCACATGATGCAAAGAAAAAAAGAGGCGCACCAAGGTCGCTGTGTGACTAAGTATATATTATATACTGGTGGTCAGCAAACTGTGCAAAACTGAAATGCACCACAGGTATGGATGGATAGTATACTTGACGACACAGAGGTAGTTACAGCAGTGGCCTACTGTACCGTAATGCTATATATTATATACTGGTGGTCAGCAAACTGTGCAAAACTGAAATGCACCACAGGTATGGATGGATAGTATACTTGACGACACAAAGGTAGGTACAGCAGTGGCCTACTGCACCGTACTGCTATATATTATATACTGGTGGTCAGCAAACTGTGCAAAACTGAAATGCACCACAGGTATGGATGGATAGTATACTTGACGACACAGAGGTAGGTACAGCAGTGGCCTACTGTACCGTAATGCTATATATTATATACTGGTGGTCAGCAAACTGTGCAAAACGGAAATGCACCACAGGTATGGATGGATAGTATACTTGACGACACAGAGGTAGGTACAGCAGTGGCCTACTGTACCGTAATGCTATATATTATATACTGGTGGTCAGCAAACTATGCAAAACTGAAATGCACCACAGGTATGGATGGATAGTATACTTGACAACACAGAGGTAGGTACAGCAGTGGCCTTCTGTACCGTACTCCTATATATTATATACTGGTGGTCAGCAAAATTATGCACTGTACTCCTACTATATACTGTCTACAATGCAGCACAGATATGGAGTGTTTTTCAGGCAGACAACGTATACTGGTGGTCACTGGTCAGCAAAACTCTGCACTGTACTCCTCCTATATAATATTATACTGGTGGTCCCCAGTCCCCACAATAAAGCAGCACACTGAGCACAGATATGGAGTGTTTTTCAGGCAGACAACGTATACTGGTGGTCACTGTCAGCAAAACTCTGCACTGTACTCCTGCTATATAATAGAGATGAGCGGGTTCGGTTCCTCGGAATCCGAACCCGCCCGAACTTTAGCTTTTTTTACACGGATCCGAGCGACTCGGATCTTCCCGCCTTGCTCGGTTAACCCGAGCGCGCCCGAACGTCATCATGACGCTGTCGGATTCTCGCGAGGCTCGGATTCTATCGCGAGACTCGGATTCTATATAAGGAGCCGCGCGTCGCCGCCATTTTACACGTGCATTGAGATTGATAGTGAGAGGACGTGGCTGGCGTCCTCTCCGTTTAGAGAAGAAATAGATAGGAGAGTGAGAGTGAGACAGTGACACTTAATTTACTGGAGCTTAGGAGGAGTACTCAGACAGAGAGTGCAGAATTTTGCTGATAGTATTAGTTAGTTATACTAGTGACAGAGTGAGACAGTGACACTTCATGTACTGGAGCTTAGGAGGAGTACTCAGACAGAGAGTGCAGAATTTTGCTGATAGTATTAGTTAGTTATACTAGTGACTGACCAGTGACCACCAGTGCAGTTTTATATTATTTAATATAATCCGTTCTCTGCCTGAAAAAATGATACACAGTGACTCAGTCACATACCATATCTGTGCTCAGCCCAGTGTGCTGCTGCATCACCTATGTATAATATCTGACTGTGCTCACACAGCTTAATTGTGGGGGAGACTGGGGAGCAGTTAGGTTATAGCAGGAGCCAGGAGTACATATTAAAAAATTAAACAGTGCACACTTTTTTTCTGCAGGAGTGCCACTGCCAGTGTGACTGACCAGTGACCTGACCACCAGTATATAGTATACTATATTGTATTGTGAATGTCTGCCTGTAAAAGTTAAACACACGTCGTGTGACTTGTGTGGTGTTTTTTTATTCTATAAAATAAAAAACTCATTCTGCTGACAGACAGTGTCCAGCAGGTCCGTCATTATATAATATATACCTGTCCGGCTGCAGTAGTGATATATATATATTTTTTATATCATTATTTATCATCCAGTCGCAGCAGACACAGTACGGTAGTTCACGGCTGTAGCTACCTCTGTGTCGGCACTCGGCAGTCCATCCATAATTGTATACCACCTACCCGTGGTTTTTTTTTTCTTTCTTCTTTATACATACTACATCTCATTATCATCCAGTCTATATTAGCAGCAGACACAGTACAGTACGGTAGTCCACGGCTGTAGCTACCTCTGTGTCGGCACTCGGCAGTCCGTCCATAATTGTATACCACCTACCCGTGGTTTTTTTTTTCTTTCTTCTTTATACATACTACATCTCATTATCAACCAGTCTATATTAGCAGCAGACACAGTACGGTAGTCCACGGCTGTAGCTACCTTTGTGTCGGCACTCGGCAGTCCGTCCATAATTGTATACCACCTACCCGTGGTTTTTTTTTTCTTTCTTCTTTATACATACTACATCTCATTATCATCCAGTCTATATTAGCAGCAGACACAGTACAGTACGGTAGTCCACGGCTGTAGTTACCTCTGTGTCGGCACTCGGCAGTCCGTCCATAATTGTATACCACCTACCCGTGGTTTTTTTTTCTTTCTTCTTTATACATACTACATCTCATTATCAACCAGTCTATATTAGCAGCAGACACAGTACGGTAGTCCACGGCTGTAGCTACCTCTGTGTCGGCACTCGGCAGTCCATCCATAATTGTATACCACCTACCCGTGGTTTTTTTTTCTTTCTTCTTTATACATTCTACATCTCATTATCATCCAGTCTATATTAGCAGCAGACACAGTACAGTACGGTAGTCCACGGCTGTAGCTACCTCTGTGTCGGCACTCGGCAGTCCGTCCATAATTGTATACCACCTACCCGTGTTTTTTTTTTCTTTCTTCTTTATACATACTACATCTCATTATCATCCAGTCTATATTAGCAGCAGACACAGTACAGTACGGTAGTCCACGGCTGTAGCTACCTCTGTGTCGGCACTCGGCAGTCCATCCATAATTGTATACCACCTACCCGTGGTTTTTTTTTCTTTCTTCTTTATACATACTACATCTCATTATCATCCAGTCTATATTAGCAGCAGACACAGTACAGTACAGTAGTCCACGGCTGTAGCTACCTCTGTGTCGGCACTCGGCAGTCCGTCCATAATTGTATACCACCTACCCGTGGTTTTTTTTTTCTTTCTTCTTTATACATACTACATCTCATTATCATCCAGTCTATATTAGCAGCAGACACAGTACAGTACGGTAGTCCACGGCTGTAGCTACCTCTGTGTCGGCACTCGGCAGTCCGTCCATAATTGTATACCACCTACCCGTGGTTTTTTTTTTCTTTCTTCTTTATACATACTACATCTCATTATCATCCAGTCTATATTAGCAGCAGACACAGTACAGTACGGTAGTCCACGGCTGTAGCTACCTCTGTGTCGGCACTCGGCAGTCCATCCATAATTGTATACCACCTACCCGTGGTTTTTTTTTCTTTCTTCTTTATACATACTACATCTCATTATCATCCAGTCTATATTAGCAGCAGACACAGTACAGTACAATAGTCCACGGCTGTAGCTACCTCTGTGTCGGCACTCGGCAGTCCATCCATAATTGTATACTAGTATCCATCCATCTCCATTGTTTACCTGAGGTGCCTTTTAGTTGTGCCTATTAAAATATGGAGAACAAAAATGTTGAGGTTCCAAAATTAGGGAAAGATCAAGATCCACTTCCACCTCGTGCTGAAGCTGCTGCCACTAGTCATGGCCGAGACGATGAAATGCCAGCAACGTCGTCTGCCAAGGCCGATGCCCAATGTCATAGTACAGAGCATGTCAAATCCAAAACACCAAATATCAGTAAAAAAAGGACTCCAAAACCTAAAATAAAATTGTCGGAGGAGAAGCGTAAACTTGCCAATATGCCATTTACCACACGGAGTGGCAAGGAACGGCTGAGGCCCTGGCCTATGTTCATGGCTAGTGGTTCAGCTTTACATGAGGATGGAAGCACTCAGCCTCTCGCTAGAAAACTGAAAAGACTCAAGCTGGCAAAAGCACCGCAAAGAACTGTGCGTTCTTCGAAATCCCAAATCCACAAGGAGAGTCCAATTGTGTCGGTTGCGATGCCTGACCTTCCCAACACTGGACGTGAAGAGCATGCGCCTTCCACCATTTGCACGCCCCCTGCAGTCCAGTTCCTGATAGTCAGATTGAAGATGAAGATGTTGAAGTACACCAGGATGAGGAGGATATGGGTGTTGCTGGCGCTGGGGAGGAAATTGACCAGGAGGATTCTGATGGTGAGGTGGTTTGTTTAAGTCAGGCACCCGGGGAGACACCTGTTGTCCGTGGGAGGAATATGGCCGTTGACATGCCTGGTGAAAATACCAAAAAAATCAGCTCTTCAGTGTGGAGGTATTTCAACAGAAAAGCGGACAACAGGTGTCAAGCCGTGTGTTGCCTTTGTCAAGCTGTAATAAGTAGGGGTAAGGACGTTAACCACCTCGGAACATCCTCCCTTATACGTCACCTGCAGCGCATTCATAATAAGTCAGTGACAAGTTCAAAAACTTTGGGCGACAGCGGAAGCAGTCCACTGACCAGTAAATCCCTTCCTCTTGTAACCAAGCTCACGCAAACCACCCCACCAACTCCCTCAGTGTCAATTTCCTCCTTCCCCAGGAATGCCAATAGTCCTGCAGGCCATGTCACTGGCAATTCTGACGAGTCCTCTCCTGCCTGGGATTCCTCCGATGCATCCTTGCGTGTAACGCCTACTGCTGCTGGCGCTGCTGTTGTTGCTGCTGGGAGTCGATGGTCATCCCAGAGGGGAAGTCGTAAGCCCACTTGTACTACTTCCAGTAAGCAATTGACTGTCCAACAGTCCTTTGCGAGGAAGATGAAATATCACAGCAGTCATCCTGCTGCAAAGCGGATAACTGAGGCCTTGACAACTATGTTGGTGTTAGACGTGCGTCCGGTATCCGCCGTTAGTTCACAGGGAACTAGACAATTTATTGAGGCAGTGTGCCCCCGTTACCAAATACCATCTAGGTTCCACTTCTCTAGGCAGGCGATACCGAGAATGTACACGGACGTCAGAAAAAGACTCACCAGTGTCCTAAAAAATGCAGTTGTACCCAATGTCCACTTAACCACGGACATGTGGACAAGTGGAGCAGGGCAGGGTCAGGACTATATGACTGTGACAGCCCACTGGGTAGATGTATGGACTCCCGCCGCAAGAACAGCAGCGGCGGCACCAGTAGCAGCATCTCGCAAACGCCAACTCTTTCCTAGGCAGGCTACGCTTTGTATAACCGCTTTCCAGAATACGCACACAGCTGAAAACCTCTTACGGCAACTGAGGAAGATCATCGCGGAATGGCTTACCCCAATTGGACTCTCCTGTGGATTTGTGGCATCGGACAACGCCAGCAATATTGTGTGTGCATTAAATATGGGCAAATTCCAGCACGTCCCATGTTTTGCACATACCTTGAATTTGGTGGTGCAGAATTTTTTAAAAAACAATAGGGGCGTGCAAGAGATGCTGTCGGTGGCCAGAAGAATTGCGGGACACTTTCGGCGTACAGGCACCACGTACAGAAGACTGGAGCACCACCAAAAACTACTGAACCTGCCCTGCCATCATCTGAAGCAAGAAGTGGTAACGAGGTGGAATTCAACCCTCTATATGCTTCAGAGGTTGGAGGAGCAGCAAAAGGCCATTCAAGCCTATACAATTGAGCACGATATAGGAGGTGGAATGCACCTGTCTCAAGCGCAGTGGAGAATGATTTCAACGTTGTGCAAGGTTCTGATGCCCTTTGAACTTGCCACACGTGAAGTCAGTTCAGACACTGCCAGCCTGAGTCAGGTCATTCCCCTCATCAGGCTTTTGCAGAAGAAGCTGGAGACATTGAAGGAGGAGCTAACACGGAGCGATTCCGCTAGGCATGTGGGACTTGTGGATGGAGCCCTTAATTCGCTTAACAAGGATTCACGGGTGGTCAATCTGTTGAAATCAGAGCACTACATTTTGGCCACCGTGCTCGATCCTAGATTTAAAGCCTACCTTGGATCTCTCTTTCCGGCAGACACAAGTCTGCTGGGGTTGAAAGACCTGCTGGTGAGAAAATTGTCAAGTCAAGCGGAACGCGACCTGTCAACATCTCCTCCTTCACATTCTCCCGCAACTGGGGGTGCGAGGAAAAGGCTCAGAATTCCGAGCCCACCCGCTGGCGGTGATGCAGGGCAGTCTGGAGCGACTGCTGATGCTGACATCTGGTCCGGACTGAAGGACCTGACAACGATTACGGACATGTCGTCTACTGTCACTGCATATGATTCTCTCACCATTGAAAGAATGGTGGAGGATTATATGAGTGACCGCATCCAAGTAGGCACGTCACACAGTCCGTACTTATACTGGCAGGAAAAAGAGGCAATTTGGAGGCCCTTGCACAAACTGGCTTTATTCTACCTAAGTTGCCCTCCCACAAGTGTGTACTCTGAAAGAGTGTTTAGTGCCGCCGCTCACCTTGTCAGCAATCGGCGTACGAGGTTACATCCAGAAAATGTGGAGAAGATGATGTTCATTAAAATGAATTATAATCAATTCCTCCGTGGAGACATTGACCAGCAGCAATTGCCTCCACAAAGTACACAGGGAGCTGAGATGGTGGATTCCAGTGGGGACGAATTGATAATCTGTGAGGAGGGGGATGTACACGGTGATATATCGGAGGATGATGATGAGGTGGACATCTTGCCTCTGTAGAGCCAGTTTGTGCAAGGAGAGATTAATTGCTTCTTTTTTGGTGGGGGTCCAAACCAACCCGTCATTTCAGTCACAGTCGTGTGTCAGACCCTGTCACTGAAATGATGGGTTGGTTAAAGTGTGCATGTCCTGTTTATACAACATAAGAGTGGGTGGGAGGGCCCAAGGACAATTCCATCTTGCACCTCTTTTTTCTTTAATTTTTCTTTGCGTCATGTGCTGTTTGGGGAGGGTTTTTTGGAAGGGCCATCCTGCGTGACACTGCAGTGCCACTCCTAGATGGGCCCGGTGTTTGTGTCGGCCACTAGGGTCGCTTATCTTACTCACACAGTCAGCTACCTCATTGCGCCTCTTTTTTTCTTTGCGTCATGTGCTGTTTGGGGAGGGTTTTTTGGAAGGGCCATCCTGCGTGACACTGCAGTGCCACTCCTAGATGGGCCCGGTGTTTGTGTCGGCCACTAGGGTCGCTTATCTTACTCACACATTCAGCTACCTCATTGCGCCTCTTTTTTTCTTTGCGTCATGTGCTGTTTGGGGAGGGTTTTTTGGAAGGGCCTTCCTGCGTGACACTGCAGTGCCACTCCTAGATGGGCCCGGTGTTTGTGTCGGCCACTAGGGTCGCTTATCTTACTCACACAGTCAGCTACCTCATTGCGCCTCTATTTTTCTTTGCGTCATGTGCTGTTTGGGGAGGGTTTTTTGGAAGGGCCATCCTGCGTGACACTGCAGTGCCACTCCTAGATGGGCCCGGTGTTTGTGTCGGCCACTAGGGTCGCTTATCTTACTCACACAGCGACCTCGGTGCAAATTTTAGGACTAAAAATAATATTGTGAGGTGTGAGGTATTCAGAATAGACTGAAAATGAGTGTAAATTATGGTTTTTGAGGTTAATAATACTTTGGGATCAAAATGACCCCCAAATTCTATGATTTAAGCTGTTTTTTAGGGTGTTTTGAAAAAAACACCCGAATCCAAAACACACCCGAATCCGACAAAAAAATTCGGTGAGGTTTTGCCAAAACGCGGTCGAACCCAAAACACGGCCGCGGAACCGAACCCAAAACACAAAACCCGAAAAATTTCCGGCGCTCATCTCTACTATATAATACAGCTGCTCCCCAGTCCTCACAATTAAGCATTGTGAGCACAGATATATGCAGCACACTGAGCACAGATAAGGAGCGTTTTTTTCAGGCAGAGAACGGATAAAACTGGTGGTCACTGATCAGCAAAACTCTGCACTGTACTCCTCCTATATTAATATACAGCTGCTCCCCAGTCCCCACAATTAAGATATAAGCAAGCACAAATATTTGCATCAACAATGAATAAACGGAGAGGACGCCAGCCACGTCCTCTCCCTAACATTTCCAATGCACGAGTGAAAATGGCGGCGACGCGCAGCTGCTTATATAGAATCCGAATCTCGCGAGAATCCGACAGCGGGATGATGACGTTCGGGCGCGCTCGGGTTAACCGAGCCATACAGGAGAATCCGAGTATGCCTCGGACCCGTGTAAAATGGGTGAAGTTCGGGGGGGTTCGGTTTCCGAGGAACCGAACCCGCTCATCACTAAGAGAGATACATTAAAAGAGAGCAGATGGTGGTCAGAGAGGGGAAAATAAAGAGTTGGAGAAATCAGAAATATCACAATGGTGTGTTAAGACCAGATCAAGTGAGCTCCCATTCACATGGGAGGCCAAGGAGGTCCACTGGGAGAGACCAAGTAAAGATGTGAGGGTAAGGAGTTTAGAGCCAGGTGATTTTGGGGACTATCAATTGGGATGTTGAAATCACATAAGATAATGGAGGAAATTTCGGAAGAGAGGGAGTGAGAAAGCAAAGTCGTCGAGGAATTTGGAGGGAATGCCAGGAGGACAGTAAATGACAGCTACTCGAAGATGAACAGGTTGGATGAGGCATATAGCATGGACCTCAAATGAAGAGAATATAAGGGATGGTTCTGGGGTATGAGTTGGTAGAAGTAGGTAGAGGGTAAAAGGACTCCACCATCACTGCCTTGGCGACTTCTGGGTCGCGGGATGTGTGAGAATGGGAGGCCCCCAGCAGACACAGCAGAGAAGTGGTGTCAGAGGGGGTAATCCAGGTTTCAGTTATGGCTAGAAGGTCATGGGTGGGGACCATTTGGTTACCAATAGATCTTGCATTCCAGAGAGCACAGGATAAGGGATGTGAGTTTGTGGGAGAAATGCAAATGAGATTATCAGGGTTGCAGTAGCATTGAGGTGAAATTAATTTGGATGACAGGGATAAAGTGGGTGTATTTTTGGGACAGGCTCCTAAGCTAGGAGGAGGAATCGCAGGTTGAGGGCAGGGAGTGAGTACAGTGTGATGCGGATGGGGGTGACATGAGGTGAAGGGAAAGGAGGGAGGAAGCAGGGCTGGGTGGTAGGCCCATGGTGAGGCAGAGGTGACAGAAAGAGAGGTAACAGGAGACAGGGGCAGAGGGACAGGGGCATTTTAACAGGGGGGGGGGCTGTGTGTGGACTCCAGGTGGGCTCCCTCCTCATCATGGAGCAGTAGCCTATGGCACTGTGCACCCACTATGTTCTGGAGACTAATTTCACTACTGCACATGCACGGCGGCCATTTTGGTTGTGATTTTTGCCATGGCTTCAGCGCCCGACACACGACTCAAGACAGGTAAATAATAAAACATGGGGGCAGTATGTGTGGTATGGTCCCCCCTGGACCCAGGGGCCCGTGTGCATTGCACATATTATACAAACGCCAATATGAGGGGAAGGGAAACAGAGGAGGGGAGAGAGTAGGAGATGTAGGAGAGTGGGGGGGAAGAGGTTGGAGGAGGGGGCAAAAGAAAGGATTTGGTAGACAAGGAGTGATAGGGAGGATTGCTGAAAACCTGGACATACTGTAGTATGGATGAGGGAAATAGTTGAATTTTTGTTTTTTTAAATAGGGTTGGAGACTGTATGATAGAGACAGAACAGAATTGCAGGAGTGCAGGTGAAAGTACGGTGTTGGTAAATGTATATGTTCAACAATAATATGTTTCAAGCGAAATAAAAGTGAAGATTAAAAAGGTTACATAAGTAGAGTTTTTAAGTAGACTGTTAAAATTGAGAGGTTGTGAGAGTAGGGAAAAGGTAATGGTAATTCAGAAAGGACTTTCAAAAATATGTAAAAGCAAAATAACACTGGTACAGCTATGAACTGAGATGTTTGTGGTAAACTAAAAGCATAAATACTGTATGACTAGTTGCAGATGAAATGGAAAGGTCATGCAGCATTCCTAACACAGGGCCCGATTCAGACCTGATCGCTGCTGTGCGTTTTCGCACATTGGGCGATTATCGATTGACTGTGCATGCGCATCGCCAAACAACAACAGGCATAGCCAATCGGCGACAAACTGGTGCGAAAATTTCATTGGCACAGCCATTTGCAAGCTGATTGACATGAAGAGTCCGTTTGTGGGTGGTAACTGACCGTTTTCTGGAAGTGTCAGGGAAAAGGCGGGTGTTCCCAAGCATTTTCAGGGAGGGTGTATGACGTCCGCTCCGGACCCGATCAGCCTGTTCTCTTTGCACTGTAGCAGTAAGTCCTGGACTGCACACAGTGGAAAAAAACATTTGATTTGCAGCTGTCCGCTGAGGGCCATTTTTGGCACAGCGTACACATGCATGGGAGAATTTACACTCCCCTTGGGGACTATCTGATCGCAAGACAGCAAAATTAGAAGCACAGCGATCAGGGCTGAATTAGGCCCTCAGATTGATGTTATAGGTGTCCTGGTTACTCAGACTGGAGTTGTTTGATGTGTAGAGTAAGTGGACTCACATTTGTTGTTTGAAAGCATTGCAGGTTTTAGGTAGAATGTTCTCCTTCTGTTTTCCTTTGGTTTAACGTCAGTGTAATGTCGAAAATATGTATAAAATTTTAGCTTTTCTTTGAATTGATGGACACAAGCCTACATCCCGGACCTACATCCTGCCCCCTCACAATACCTACAGTCGGAAAGGCGACTAACAGGGTCTATTCCCACTTGGATGACAGAGTGGGAAAAGAACCTGTGGTGAGCAGAGCACATCTCATCACCGAGCCCGCAAGGGGCTTCGTTGTGCTCACCCCCCTGCCGAGTATCTCAATACTGGGATCCCGCCTTCGGGATCCCAGTATTGAAACAGAACATGCAAACAGAAACAGAACAAGCAGTCAAGACACATAGAAAATACATCTAGGGCAGGGCATACAAGACAGTATAAAACCAACACTGGCTGTCATAAGCAAGGCAGGTGCATGGTCTCTCTGCACCCTAGGCAATGCTTCAGCCTACCGCACCCTAACCTGAAAACCCCACCGCCACCTCTCGGAGGGGAGATGCAGGGGGCCACTAGGTGGGTTGGGGTGAATTGCATCATGAAACATATACAGAGAAAAGGGACAACACTCACTGCATCTGCATTTGTGGCCTGTTGGAGATATTTACATATATTTGCATGCTCCTTATTGTGTTCCATCCCCCACCTGTAAGTTCATTACTGACCCCACCTCATCCATATGTACTGTATTGTGCCCCAGTGCCCGTGTATTCCCTATTATGCTGTTTACAAGTGCAAACCACCCATCGGGGGTAAGATCTAAGCTGTCTGTGGTCCCACAGAAACCCCAATGGGTCACTTTCCTAAAAGTTGTTTCCCTGTTTTCCCTTGCAATTGGCATAGTTCCTCTTACAGGCGGCAGCAGCATTACAGCGACACTGCTGGGAGCAGACGTGTAGTCAGGTGCTTCTTGCTGCTGGACAGCCAGGGATCCAGGGGCCTGGAGGAGGTGCATTAGGGCTATGAGGAGTGGCCGTGGGATTGCCCCTCTGGAGCCATAGTTACAGCCGCTTCCTATGTGCCTTCACATGACTTGATGTTACACGTGTCAGCATGGAAGAAGCGCTGAGGCACTATGTGGTACAGCCTGATAGCGGCGGCTACACCTGATAAGACCCACAGCAGCCAACGCAGTGTAAAAGGAGGAGGCCGCATACAGAGACATCCATCAGTTTTTTGCTAGATAAATCAGTGGCGCCATCCAGGGAAAGGTGCCCCTAGGCAGTCGCCTAAAGCTGCCTAATGGTAGAGCCGGCCCTGGTCATAAGACTGATACTACAACGGAGGCTGAAGGCACAAGGCCACAGACAAAGGGGGTCATTCCGAGTTGATCGCTCGCTAGCTATTTTTTGCAGTGCTGCAAATAGATAGTCGCCGCCTATACAGGAGTGTATTTTTGCTTTACAAGTGTGCGATCGCATGTACAGCCGAGCACTACACAAAAGTTTTGTACAGTTTTGAGTAGCTCAGAACTTACTCAGTCGCTGTGATCACTTCAGCCTGTCAGGTCCCGGAACTGACGTCAGACACCCGCCCTGCAAACGCTTGGACACGCCTTCGTTTTTCCAAACACTCCCAGAAAAAGGTCAGTTGACACCCAGAAACGCTTTCTTCCTGTCAATTTCCTTGCGATTGGCTGTGCGAACGGATTCTTCGTTAAATCCATCACTCAGCAACGATCCGCTTTGTACCTGTATGAAGCGCCTGCAGGGAAGGGATGCAGAGCAGGGGAAGCGCCTATCCGTCCCAGCGCCTCCCTGCACTGCATCCCTTCGCTGAGCGGGTAGCGCCGGGCCTGTTCCTAGGAATGGGTTACAGGTGAATGTGTTCTCACAGAGACCACACACACGCAATAAAAATAACTACATACAGTATGTAACAGAGTAGGAGGAGGAGAAAACAGCAACAATACCCCAGAGATTGTTGAGAAAGTAGTGACAGAGGACTTTGGATTCATTCTAGGCAGGACCTTGGCCCTCATTCCGAGTTGTTCCCTCGCTAGCAGTTTTTAGCAGCCATGCAAACGCTAAGCCGCCTCCCACTGGGAGTGTATTTTAGCTTAGCAGAAGTGCGAACGAAAGGATCGCAGAGCGGCTACAAAATAATTTTGTGCAGTTCAGAGTAGCTTCAGACCTACTCAGCGCTTGCGATCACTTCATACAGTTCAGTCACTGTTTTGACGTCACAAACACGCCCTGCGTTCTCCCAGCCACGCCTGAGTTTTTCCTGGCACGCCTGCGTTTTTTCGAACACTCCCTGAAAACGGTCACTTGACACCCAGAAACACCCACTTCATGTCAATCACTCTGCTGCGAGCAGTGCGACTGAAAAGCTTCGCTAGACCTTGTGTGAAACTACATCGTTCGTTGTAATAGTACGACGCGTGTGCGCATTGCGCCGCATACACATGCGCAGAACTTCCGTTTTTTGGCCTGATCGCTGCGCTGTGAACGAAAGCAGCTAGCGAACAACTCGGAATGACCACCCTTGTCATTGTCTTTCCTGAAACCATTCACCGTCAATAATGTTTACTTTCATAAGCCTACAACCAGAAATTGTACATAGCAAAGGCATTATATAATACAACTTTTAGATCAATGTTTATTAGTGTGATTTACAGAATATTAAAATAAATAGAAAATTTAAAAGGTTCGGAAAGGAAAGGTTTCGGTTGTAGCGTTAAACATTTACACTTTTTTTCCTTTAATTAAACTAAATTAAAATCAAAAGACATAATAATTATGTTTCAATTCTAGCCCACCAGGGGCTGCCTGGGGATGTCCTGTAATGAGCGCTGCTCTTATTGTCTTATGATTTGCTCAATGTGCTTATTCAAAAGCAGGCTCACCCCTTTCTGACAAGACTGCATTATATCTCATGAAAGCAGGTTGCTTACACTATGCTCTATATACAAAAAATATTAGCATGTATTTTACTGCGCATTAAACATGCATTCATCATTCATGTCACTTGTGTGCAAGGGGGCATGGATACCATGAGTGCAGGCAGTGCAGCTGCTATGGGGCCTGTCAAAGTTACATGTGTAAGAGGTGGGCTGGCCCGCGGGGTAGGGTGCCATGTGCCCCCCGGGCCACGTTACTGCCAAGGGTCACGGGCCGGCCGTCACATTCCACTACACCAGCGGTGGCCAACCCGCGGCTCTTTCTATCATCCGCATGTGGCTCGTAAGCTCCCGCGGCGCTTATCACTGCCCTAGTCTGCAGTGCCCGGCGCCGGCCTGTGAGCCAATCAGAGCTTGTGGACCGGCAGCCAATCAGGAGTCTTAGCTGTCGGTCCACGAACTCTGATTGGCTCACGGACCGGTGCCTAATTAGAGAGAATCAACGCAGCCGGAGAGTGGAGACTGAGGGGCAGGACTCGAGAGGCGCACGCTGCGCTCTCCTCCCCTCACAAGCAGCAGACTGAGCAGAGCAGCAGCACGGCGGTGAGCAGCACTTGGGGGGGGGGCGCAGTGTGGGGACATGTGTTTATTACACTGGGGGCATATCTGGCACTGGGGGGATGTGTATCTGGCACTGGGGGCATATCTGGCACTGGGGGGGGACGTGTATCTGGCACTGGGGGCATATCTGGCACTGGGGGGACATGTGTATCTGGCACTGGGGGCATATCTGGCACTGGGGGGGACGTGTATCTGGCACTGGGGGCATATCTGGCACTGGGGGCATATCTGGCACTGGGGGGGACATGTGTTCCTGGCACTGGGGGCATATCTGGCACTGGGGGACATGTATCTGGCACTGGGGGGACATGTATCTGGCACTGGGGGCATATCTGGCACTGGGGGGACATGTATCTGGCACTGGGGGCATATCTGGCACTGGGGGGACATGTGTTTCTGGCACTGGGGGGATGTGTATCTGGCACTGGGGGCATATCTGGCACTGGGGAGACATGTAGCTGGCAGTGGGGGCATATCTGACACTGGGGAGACGTGTAGTTGGCAGTGGGGGCATATCTGGCACTGGGGAGACGTGTAGCTGACAGTGGGGGCATATCTGGCACTGGGGGGACATGTGTCTGGCAGTGGGGGCATATTTGGCACTGGGGGCATATCTGGCACGGGGGAGACGTGTAGCTAGTAGTGGGGGCATATCTGGCACTGGGGGCATATCTGGCACTGGGGGGACATGCGTATATGACACTGTGGGCATATCTGGCACTGGGGGGACATGTGTATCTTACACTGGGGGGCATATCTGGCACTGGGGAGATGTTTATCTGGCAGTGGGGGCATATCTGGCACTATGGGGACATATATGTATCTGGCACTGTGGAGGAATATATGTATCTGACACTGTGGAGGAATATATGTATCTGGCACTGTGGGGACATACTGTATATGTATCTGGCACTGTGGGGGCATATATGTATTTGGTACTGTGGAGGCACCCATATTTTGGTGTTTTTATATGTATGTGGCACTGTACAGGGGCTTTATTTGTATGTGGCACTGTACAACTTGACTAAAAATTAGTGATGAGCACCGGAAATTTTTCGGGTTTTGTGTTTTGGTTTTGGGTTCGGTTCCGCGGCCGTGTTTTGGGTTCGAACGCGTTTTGGCAAAACCTCACCGAATTTTTTTTTCCGGATTCGGGTGTGTTTTGGATTCGGGTGTTTTTTTCAAAAAACCCTAAAAAACAGCTTAAATCATAGAATTTGGGGGTCATTTTGATCCCAAAGTATTATTAACCTCAATAACCATAATTTCCACTCATTTTCAGTCTATTCTGAACACCTCACACCTCACAATATTATTTTTAGTCCTAAAATTTGCACCGAGGTCGCTGGATGGCTAAGCTAAGCGACCCAAGTGGCCGACACAAACACCTGGCCCATCTAGGAGTGGCACTGCAGTGTCACGCAGGATGGCCCTTCCAAAAAACACTCCCCAAACAGCACATGACGCAAAGAAAAAAAGAGGCGCAATGAGGTAGCTGTGTGAGTAAGCTAAGCGACCCTAGTGGCCGACACAAACACCTGGCCCATCTAGGAGTGGCACTGCAGTGTCACGCAGGATGGCCCTTCCAAAAAAATTGTCCCCAAACAGCACATGACGCAAAGAAAAAAAGAGGCGCAACGAGGTAGCTGTGTGAGTAAGCTAAGCGACCCTAGTGGCCGACACAAACACCTGGCCCATCTAGGAGTGGCACTGCAGTGTCACGCAGGATGGCCCTTCCAAAAAACACTCCCCAAACAGCACATGACGCAAAGAAAAAAAGAGGCGCAATGAGGTAGCTGTGTGAGTAAGCTAAGCGACCCTAGTGGCCGACACAAACACCGGGCCCATCTAGGAGTGGCACTGCAGTGTCACGCAGGATGGCCCTTCCAAAAAACACCCCCCAAACAGCACATGACGCAAAGAAAAATGAAAGAAAAAAGAGGTGCAAGATGGAATTGTCCTTGGGCCCTCCCACCCACCCTTATGTTGTATAAACAGGACATGCACACTTTAACCAACCCATCATTTCAGTGACAGGGTCTGCCACACGACTGTGACTGAAATGACGGGTTGGTTTGGACCCCCACCAAAAAAGAAGCAATTAATCTCTCCTTGCACAAACTGGCTCTACAGAGGCAAGATGTCCACCTCATCATCATCCTCCGATATATCACCGTGTACATCCCCCTCCTCACAGATTATCAATTCGTCCCCACTGGAATCCACCATCTCAGCTCCCTGTGTACTTTGTGGAGGCAATTGCTGCTGGTCAATGTCTCCACGGAGGAATTGATTATAATTCATTTTAATGAACATCATCTTCTCCACATTTTCTGGATGTAACCTTGTACGCCGATTGCTGACAAGGTGAGCGGCGGCACTAAACACTCTTTCGGAGTACACACTTGTGGGAGGGCAACTTAGGTAGAATAAAGCCAGTTTGTGCAAGGGCCTCCAAATTGCCTCTTTTTCCTGCCAGTATAAGTACGGACTGTCTGACGTGCCTACTTGGATGCGGTCACTCATATAATCCTCCACCATTCTTTCAATGGGGAGAGAATCATATGCAGTGACAGTAGACGACATGTCCGTAATCGTTGTCAGGTCCTTCAGTCCGGACCAGATTTCAGCATCAGCAGTCGCTCCAGACTGCCCTGCATCACCGCCAGCGGGTGGGCTCGGAATTCTGAGCCTTTTCCTCGCACCCCCAGTTGCGGGAGAATGTGAAGGAGGAGATGTTGACAGGTCGCGTTCCGCTTGACTTGACAATTTTGTCACCAGCAGTTCTTTGAACCCCAGCAGACTTGTGTCTGCCGGAAAGAGAGATCCAAGGTAGGTTTTAAATCTAGGATCGAGCACGGTGGCCAAAATGTAGTGCTCTGATTTCAACAGATTGACCACCCGTGAATCCTTGTTAAGCGAATTAAGGGCTCCATCCACAAGTCCCACATGCCTAGCGGAATCGCTTTGTGTTAGCTCTAGAGATGAGCGGGTTCGGTTCCTCGGAATCCGAACCCGCCCGAACTTCATGTTTTTTTACACGGGTCCGAGCGACTCGGATCTTCCCGCCTTGCTCGGTTAACCCGAGCGCGCCCGAACGTCATCATCCCGCTGTCGGATTCTCGCGAGGCTCGGATTCTATCGCGAGACTCGGATTCTATATAAGGAGCCGCGCGTCGCCGCCATTTTCACACGTGCATTGAGATTCATAGGGAGAGGACGTGGCTGGCGTCCTCTCCGTTTATAGAGAAGAGAGTGAGACAGTAGAGAGAGACACAGTAGTAATTTTGGGGAGCATTAGGAGGAGTACTAGACTAGTTACTTGCTGAAGTGATAGATAGTGTGACTGTATTATCTGACTTGTGGGGGAGACACTGACAGTGGGGAGCAGTTAGAGTCTGAGAGCAGGACTCAGGAGTACATATAACGTACAGTGCACACTTTTGCTGCCAGAGTGCCACACTGCCATTGTGACCACACTGACCACCAGTATAATATATATTGTGATTGTCTGCTTAGGAGTACTACTTGCAAGTTGCTGATAGTGTGACCAGTGACCTGACCACCAGTTTAATAATCACCACCAGTTTAATATATATATATATATATATATATATATATAATTGTATATAATATATATATAATATTGTATACCACCTACGCGTGGTTTTTTTTTTTCTTTCTTCTTTATACATACTACTATAGTAGCTTACTGTAGCAGTCTGCGGTGCTGCTGAGCTGACAGTGTCCAGCAGGTCCGTCATCAGTCATTACATAATAAATATATCTACCTGTCCGGCTGCAGTACTAGTGTGATATAATATATATTGATTTCATCTCATTATCATCCAGTCTATATTAGCAGCAGACACAGTACGGTAGTCCACGGCTGTAGCTACCTCTGTGTCGGCAGTCGCTCGTCCATCCATAATTGTATACCACCTACCCGTGGTTTTTTTTTTTCTTTCTTCTTTATACATACTACTATAGTAGCTTACTGTAGCAGTCTGCGGTGCTGCTGAGCTGACAGTGTCCAGCAGGTCCGTCATCAGTCATTACATAATAAATATATCTACCTGTCCGGCTGCAGTACTAGTGTGATATAATATATATTGATTTCATCTCATTATCATCCAGTCTATATTAGCAGCAGACACAGTACGGTAGTCCACGGCTGTAGCTACCTCTGTGTCGGCAGTCGCTCGTCCATCCATAATTGTATACCACCTACCCGTGGTTTTTTTTTTTCTTTCTTCTTTATACATACTACTATAGTAGCTTACTGTAGCAGTCTGCGGTGCTGCTGAGCTGACAGTGTCCAGCAGGTCCGTCATCAGTCATTACATAATAAATATATCTACCTGTCCGGCTGCAGTACTAGTGTGATATAATATATATTGATTTCATCTCATTATCATCCAGTCTATATTAGCAGCAGACCCAGTACGGTAGTCCACGGCTGTAGCTACCTCTGTGTCGGCAGTCGCTCGTCCATCCATAAGTATACTAGTATCCATCCATCTCCACTGTTTACCTGAGGTGCCTTTTAGTTGTGCCTATTAAAATATGGAGAACAAAAATGTTGAGGTTCCAAAATTAGGGAAAGATCAAGATCCACTTCCACCTCGTGCTGAAGCTGCTGCCACTAGTCATGGCCGAGACGATGAAATGCCAGCAACGTCGTCTGCCAAGGCCGATGCCCAATGTCATAGTACAGAGCATGTAAAATCCAAAACACCAAATATCAGTAAAAAAAGGACTCCAAAATCTAAAATAAAATTGTCGTCGGAGAAGCGTAAACTTGCCAATATGCCATTTACCACACGGAGTGGCAAGGAACGGCTGAGGCCCTGGCCTATGTTCATGGCTAGTGGTTCAGCTTCACATGAGGATGGAAGCACTCAGCCTCTCACTAGAAAAATGAAAAGACTCAAGCTGGCAAAAGCACCGCAAAGAACTGTGCGTTCTTCGAAATCTCAAATCCACAAGGAGAGTCCAATTGTGTCGGTTGCGATGCCTGACCTTCCCAACACTGGACGTGAAGAGCATGCGCCTTCCACCATTTGCACGCCCCCCTGCAAGTGCTGGAAGGAGCACCCGCAGTCCAGTTCCTGATAGTCAGATTGAAGATGTCAGTGTTGAAGTACACCAGGATGAGGAGGATATGGGTGTTGCTGGCGCTGGGGAGGAAATTGACAAGGAGTATTCTGATGGTGAGGTGGTTTGTTTAAGTCAGGCACCCGGGGAGACACCTGTTGTCCGTGGGAGGAATACGGCCGTTGACATGCCTGGTGAAAATACCAAAAAAATCAGCTCTTCGGTGTGGAAGTATTTCAACAGAAATGCGGACAACATTTGTCAAGCCGTGTGTTGCCTTTGTCAAGCTGTAATAAGTAGGGGTAAGGACGTTAACCACCTCGGAACATCCTCCCTTATACGTCACCTGCAGCGCATTCATAATAAGTCAGTGACAAGTTCAAAAACTTTGGGCGACAGCGGAAGCAGTCCACTGACCAGTAAATCCCTTCCTCTTGTAACCAAGCTCACGCAAACCACCCCACCAACTCCCTCAGTGTCTATTTCCTCCTTCCCCAGGAATGCCAATAGTCCTGCAGGCCATGTCACTGGCAATTCTGACGAGTCCTCTCCTGCCTGGGATTCCTCCGATGCATCCTTGCGTGTAACGCCTACTGCTGCTGGCGCTGCTGTTGTTGCTGCTGGGAGTCGATGGTCATCCCAGAGGGGAAATCGTAAGACCACTTTTACTACTTCCACCAAGCAATTGACTGTCCAACAGTCCTTTGCGAGGAAGATGAAATATCACAGCAGTCATCCTGCTGCAAAGCGGATAACTGAGGCCTTGGCATCCTGGGTGGTGAGAAACGTGGTTCCGGTATCCATCATTACTGCAGAGCCAACTAGAGACTTGTTGGAGGTACTGTGTCCCCGGTACCAAATACCATCTAGGTTCCATTTCTCTAGGCAGGCGATACCGAAAATGTACACAGACCTCAGAAAAAGAGTCACCAGTGTCCTAAAAAATGCAGCTGTACCCAATGTCCACTTAACCACGGACATGTGGACAAGTGGAGCAGGGCAGGGTCAGGACTATATGACTGTGACAGCCCACTGGGTAGATGTATGGACTCCCGCCGCAAGAACAGCAGCGGCGGCACCAGTAGCAGCATCTCGCAAACGCCAACTCTTTCCTAGGCAGGCTACGCTTTGTATCACCGGTTTCCAGAATACGCACACAGCTGAAAACCTCTTACGGCAACTGAGGAAGATCATCGCGGAATGGCTTACCCCAATTGGACTCTCCTGTGGATTTGTGGCATCGGACAACGCCAGCAATATTGTGTGTGCATTAAATCTGGGCAAATTCCAGCACGTCCCATGTTTTGCACATACCTTGAATTTGGTGGTGCAGAATTTTTTAAAAAACGACAGGGGCGTGCTAGAGATGCTGTCGGTGGCCAGAACAATTGCGGGACACTTTCGGCGTACAGGCACCACGTACAGAAGACTGGAGCAACACCAAAAACGCCTGAACCTGCCCTGCCATCATCTGAAGCAAGAAGTGGTAACGAGGTGGAATTCAACCCTATATATGCTTCAGAGGTTGGAGGAGCAGCAAAAGGCCATTCAAGCCTATACAATTCAGCACGATATAGGAGGTGGAATGCACCTGTCTCAAGCGCAGTGGAGAATGATTTCAACGTTGTGCAAGGTTCTGCTGCCCTTTGAACTTGCCACACGTGAAGTCAGTTCAGACACTGCCAGCCTGAGTCAGGTCATTCCCCTCATCAGGCTTTTGCAGAAGAAGCTGGAGACATTGAAGGAGGAGCTAACACGGAGCGATTCCGCTAGGCATGTGGGACTTGTGGATGGAGCCCTTAATTCGCTTAACAAGGATTCACGGGTGGTCAATCTGTTGAAATCAGAGCACTACATTTTGGCCACCGTGCTCGATCCTAGATTTAAAACCTACCTTGGATCTCTCTTTCCGGCAGACACAAGTCTGCTGGGGTTCAAAGACCTGCTGGTGAGAAAATTGTCAAGTCAAGCGGAACGCGACCTGTCAACATCTCCTCCTTCACATTCTCCCGCAACTGGGGGTGCGAGGAAAAGGCTCAGAATTCCGAGCCCACCCGCTGGCGGTGATGCAGGGCAGTCTGGAGCGACTGCTGATGCTGACATCTGGTCCGGACTGAAGGACCTGTCAACGATTACGGACATGTCGTCTACTGTCACTGCATATGATTCTCTCCCCATTGAAAGAATGGTGGAGGATTATATGAGTGACCGCATCCAAGTAGGCACGTCACACAGTCCGTACTTATACTGGCAGGAAAAAGAGGCAATTTGGAGGCCCTTGCACAAACTGGCTTTATTCTACCTAAGTTGCCCCCCCACAAGTGTGTACTCCGAAAGAGTGTTTAGTGCCGCCGCTCACCTTGTCAGCAATCGGCGTACGAGGTTACTTCCAGAAAATGTGGAGAAGATGATGTTCATTAAAATGAATTATAATCAATTCCTCCGTGGAGACATTGACCAGCAGCAATTGCCTCCACAAAGTACACAGCGAGCTGAGATGGTGGATTCCAGTGGGGACGAATTGATAATCTGTGAGGAGGGGGATGTACACGGTGATATATCGGAGGATGATGATGAGGTGGACATCTTGCCTCTGTAGAGCCAGTTTGTGCAAGGAGAGATTAATTGCTTCTTTTTTGGTGGGGGTCCAAACCAACCCGTCATTTCAGTCACAGTCGTGTGGCAGACCCTGTCACTGAAATGATGGGTTGGTTAAAGTGTGCATGTCCTGTTTATACAACATAAGGGTGGGTGGGAGGGCCCAAGGACAATTCCATCTTGCACCTCTTTTTTCTTTAATTTTTCTTTGCGTCATGTGCTGTTTGGGGAGTGTTTTTTGGAAGGGCCATCCTGCGTGACACTGCAGTGCCACTCCTAGATGGGCCAGGTGTTTGTGTCGGCCACTAGGGTCGCTTATCTTACTCACACAGCTACCACATTGCGCCTCTTTTTTTCTTTGCGTCATGTGCTGTTTGGGGAGTGTTTTTTGGAAGGGCCATCCTGCGTGACACTGCAGTGCCACTCCTAGATGGGCCCGGTGTTTGTGTCGGCCACTAGGGTCGCTTATCTTACTCACACAGCTACCTCATTGCGCCTCTTTTTTTCTTTGCGTCATGTGCTGTTTGGGGAGTGTTTTTTGGAAGGGCCATCCTGCGTGACACTGCAGTGCCACTCCTAGATGGGCCAGGTGTTTGTGTCGGCCACTAGGGTCGCTTATCTTACTCACACAGCTACCTCATTGCGCCTCTTTTTTTCTTTGAGTCATGTGCTGTTTGGGGAGTGTTTTTTGGAAGGGCCAGCAGTGCCACTCCTAGATGGGCCAGGTGTTTGTGTCGGCCACTAGGGTCGCTTAGCTTAGTCACACAGCGACCTCGGTGCAAATTTTAGGACTAAAAATAATATTGTGAGGTGTGAGGTATTCAGAATAGACTGAAAATGAGTGGAAATTATGGTTTTTGAGGTTAATAATACTTTGGGATCAAAATGACCCCCAAATTCTATGATTTAAGCTGTTTTTTAGTGTTTTTTGAAAAAAAAACACCCGAATCCAAAACACACCCGAATCCGACAAAAAAAATTCGGTGAGGTTTTGCCAAAACGCGGTCGAACCCAAAACACGGCCGCGGAAGCGAACCCAAAACCAAAACACAAAACCCGAAAAATTTCAAGTGCACATCTCTAGTTAGCTCCTCCTTCAATGTCTCCAGCTTCTTCTGCAAAAGCCTGATGAGGGGAATGACCTGACTCAGGCTGGCAGTGTCTGAACTGACTTCACGTGTGGCAAGTTCAAAAGGTTGCAGAACGTTGCACAACATTGAAATCATTCTCCACTGCGCTTGAGACAGGTGCATTCCACCTCCTATATCGTGCTCAGTTGTATAGGCTTGAATGCCTTTTGCTGCTCCTCCAACCTCTGAAGCATATAGAGGGTTGAATTCCACCTCGTTACCACTTCTTGCTTCAGATGATGGCAGGGCAGGTTCAGGCGTTTTTGGTGGTGCTCCAGTCTTCTGTACGTGGTGCCTGTACGCCGAAAGTGTCCCGCAATTCTTCTGGCCACCGACAGCATCTCTTGCACGCCCCTCTCGTTTTTTAAATAATTCTGCACCACCAAATTCAAGGTATGTGCAAAACATGGGACGTGCTGGAATTTGCCCATATTTAATGCACACACAATATTGCTTGCGTTGTCCGATGCCACAAATCCACAGGAGAGTCCAATTGGGGTAAGCCATTCTGCGATGATCTTCCTCAGTTGCCGTAAGAGGTTTTTAGCTGTGTGCGTATTCTGGAAAGCGGTGATACAAAGCGTAGCCTGCCTAGGAAAGAGTTGGCGTTTGCGAGATGCTGCTACTGGTGCCGCCGCTGCTGTTCTTGCGGCGGGAGTCCATACATCTACCCAGTGGGCTGTCACAGTCATATAGTCCTGAGCCTGCCCTGCTCCACTTGTCCACATGTCCGTGGTTAAGTGGACATTGGGTACAACTGCATTTTTTAGGACACTGGTGAGTCTTTTTCTGAGGTCTGTGTACATTTTCGGTATCGCCTGCCTAGAGAAATGGAACCTAGATGGTATTTGGTACCGGGGACACAGTACCTCCAACAAGTCTCTAGTTGCCTCTGCAGTAATGATGGATACCGGAACCACGTTTCTCACCGCCCAGGATGCCAAGGCCTCAGTTATCCGCTTTGCAGCAGGATGACTGCTGTGATATTTCATCTTCCTCGCAAAGGACTGTTGGACAGTCAATTGCTTGGTGGAAGTAGTAAAAGTGGTCTTACGAGTACGACTTCCCCTCTGGGATGACCATCGACTCCCAGCAGCAACAACAGCAGCGCCAGCAGCAGTAGGCGTTACACGCAAGGATGCATCGGAGGAATCCCAGGCAGGAGAGGACTTGTCAGAATTGCCAGTGACATGGCCTGCAGGACTATTGGCATTCCTGGGGAAGGAGGAAATTGACACTGAGGGAGTTGGTGGGGTGGTTTGCGTGAGCTTGGTTACAAGAGGAAGGGATTTACTGGTCAGTGGACTGCTTCCGCTGTCGCCCAAAGTTTTTGAACTTGTCACTGACTTATGATGAATGCGCTGCAGGTGACGTATAAGGGAGGATGTTCCGAGGTGGTTAACGTCCTTACCCCTACTTATTACAGCTTGACAAAGGCAACACACGGCTTGACAAATGTTGTCCGCATTTCTGTTGAAATACTTCCACACCGAAGAGCTGATTTTTTTGGTATTTTCACCAGGCATGTCAATGGCCCTATTCCTCCCACGGACAACAGGTGTATCCCCGGGTGCCTGACTTAAACAAACCACCTCACCATCAGAATCCTCCTGGTCAATTTCCTCCCCAGCGCCAGCAACACCCATATCCTCCTCATCCTGGTGTACTTCAACACTGACATCTTCAATCTGACTATCAGGAACTGGACTGCGGGTGCTCCTTCCAGCACTTGCAGGGGGCGTGCAAATGGTGGAAGGCGCATGCTCTTCACGTCCAGTGTTGGGAAGGTCAGGCATCGCAACCGACACAATTGGACTCTCCTTGTGGATTTGTGATTTCGAAGAACGCACAGTTCTTTGCTGTGCTTTTGCCAGCTTGAGTATTTTCATTTTTCTAGCGAGAGGCTGAGTGCTTCCATCCTCATGTGAAGCTGAACCACTAGCCATGAACATAGGCCAGGGCCTCAGCCGTTCCTTGCCACTCCGTGTGGTAAATGGCATATTGGCAAGTTTACGCTTCTCCTCTGACAATTTTATTTTAGATTTTTGAGTCCTTTTTTTACTGATATTTGGTGTTTTGGATTTTACATGCTCTGTACTATGACATTGGGCATCGGCCTTGGCAGACGACGTTGCTGGCATTTCATCGTCTCGGCCATGACTAGTGGCAGCAGCTTCAGCACGAGGTGGAAGTCGATCTTGATCTTTCCCTATTTTTGGAACCTCAACATTTTTGTTCTCCATATTTTAATAGGCACAACTAAAAGGCACCTCAGGTAAACAATGGAGATGGATGGATACTAGTATACTTATGGATGGACGAGCGACTGCCGACACAGAGGTAGCTACAGCCGTGGACTACCGTACTGCGTCTGCTGCTAATATAGACTGGATGATAATGATATAAAATATATATATATATCACTACTGCAGCCGGACAGGTATATATTATAATGACGGACCTGCTGGACACTGTCAGCACTGCAGACTCCTAAAGTAAGCTACTAGTATCAAGAAGATAGAAAAGAAAAAAAAACACCACAGGTAGGTGGTATACAATTATGGATGGACGAGCGACTGCCGACACAGAGGTAGCTACAGCCGTGGACTACCGTACTGCATCTGCTGCTAATATAGACTGGATGATAATGATATAAAAAATATATATATATATCACTACTGCAGCCGGACAGGTATATATTATATAATGACGGACCTGCTGGACACTGTCAGCAGCACTGCAGACTCCTAAAGTAAGCTACTAGTAGTATCAAGAAGATAGAAGAAAAAAAACACCACAGGTAGGTGGTATACAATTATGGATGGACGAGCGACTGCCGACACAGAGGTAGCTACAGCCGTGGACTACCGTACTGCGTCTGCTGCTAATATAGACTGGATGATAATGATATAAAAAATATATATATATCACTACTGCAGCCGGACAGGAATATATTATAATGACGGACCTGCTGGACACTGTCAGCACTGCAGACTCCTAAAGTAAGCTACTAGTATCAAGAAGATAGAAAAAAAAAAAAAAACACAGGTAGGTCGGATACAATTATGGATGGACGAGCGACTGCCGACACAGAGGTAGCTACAGCCGTGGACTACCGTACTGCATCTGCTGCTAATATAGCCTGGATGATAATGATATAAAAAATATATATATATATCACTACTGCAGCCGGACAGGTATATATTATATAATGACGGACCTGCTGGACACTGTCAGCAGCACTGCAGACTCCTAAAGTAAGCTACTAGTAGTATCAAGAAGATAGAAAAAAAAAAAACACCACAGGTAGGTGGTATGCAATTATGGATGGACGAGCGACTGCCGACACAGAGGTAGCTACAGCCGTGGACTACCGTACTGCGTCTGCTGCTAATATAGACTGGATGATAATGATATAAAAAATATATATATATCACTACTGCAGCCGGACAGGTATATATTATATAATTAATGACGGACCTGCTGGACACTGTCAGCAGCACTGCAGACTCCTAAAGTAAGCTGCTAGTAGTATCAAGAAGATAGAAGAAAAAAAAACACCACAGGTAGGTGGTATACAATTATGGATGGACGAGCGACTGCCGACACAGAGGTAGCTACAGCCGTGGACTACCGTACTGCGTCTGCTGCTAATATAGACTGGATGATAATGATATAAAAAATATATATATATCACTACTGCAGCCGGACAGGTATATATTATATAATTAATGACGGACCTGCTGGACACTGTCAGCAGAATGCGTTTATAGAATAAAAACACCACACGACGAGTGTTTAACTTTTTCAGGCAGACAATCACAATATACTGGTGGTCAGACAGTGGTCACTGGTCAGTCACACTGGCAGTGGCACTCTGGCAGCAAAAGTGTGCACTGTTAAATAATA
Source organism: Pseudophryne corroboree (assembly GCF_028390025.1). NCBI lineage: Eukaryota > Metazoa > Chordata > Amphibia > Anura > Myobatrachidae > Pseudophryne > Pseudophryne corroboree. The sequence continues at coordinate 201,044,405 of NC_086454.1, forward strand.
TGTACTCCTGCTACTGCTCCCCAGTCTCCCCCACAATTAAGCTGTGTGAGCACTGAGCACTCAGCACAGTCAGATATACATAGATGATGCAGCACACTGAGGCTGAGCACAGATATGGTATACTGTTACTGTGTCACTGTGTATCGTTTTTTTTCAGGCAGAGAACGGATTATATTAAATAATAATATAATAAAACTGCACTGGTGGTCACTGGTCAGTCACTAGTAAACTCTGCACTCTCTGAGTACTCCTAAGCTCCAGTAAATCAAGTGTCTCACTCTCACTCTCTCTCTTCTAATCTAAATGGAGAGGACGCCAGCCACGTCCTCTCCCTATGAATCTCAATGCACGTGTGAAAATGGCGGCGACGCGCGGCTCCTTATATAGAATCCGAGTCTCGCGATAGAATCCGAGCCTCGCGAGAATCCGACAGCGGGATGATGACGTTCGGGCGCGCTCGGGTTAGCCGAGCAAGGCAGGAAGATCCGAGTCTGCCTCGGATCCATGTAAAAAGGCTGAAGTTCGGGGGGGTTCGGATTCCGAGGAACCGAACCCGCTCATCACTACTAAAAATGGGGTTATGACACAAGGTCATACTCCAACAAACGGCAAACCGAAAGGTGAGCGCATAAAAATGGGGTGTAGCTTTGTGACAACTATGCCATGCCCCCATTTTTGGTTGCGCGCCTGCAGCGCGTGCATGATTTGGCTCTTACCCTTGACTACAGATCTTTTCTGGCTCTTTGCCACTGACTGGTTGGTCTCCCCTGCACTACACAGCTCTGCCGAAGCTGCGGCCGCACTGACAAATTTACAATAAAGTATTTTTGGGATAATTTACACTAGGTCTAATATTTTTTTTTATTAATAACTATTTTTTAAACAAACAAAACTCCATTTAAGATGGCCCCATTACTTATGGACCAGTGCTCTGGACTTGCCCCCCAGGCTTAAAGTTGCCAGTCAGCCCCTGCATGTGTTATACACATTTTTCTCCATTGGGTGGTATCAGGGCCGTCCAGCCAATAACGCAAGCTACGCAGCTGCGTATGGCGCTGAGCTCTTAAGGGTGCCGTCTCCCACCACCAATGCGCTGTCTGCCTGCGCCTACTGGTCATGGCAGGCGCCACTGACACATCTTCTAGTAGCGGCAGCACTGTGTCTGCTGCTGAATGCCTCTGCCCAGTGTCTCAGTTGCCTCTGCTGAGTCTGCTCCGCTTCCCCCCCAGCCTCTCTCTAGGCCAACACAATCGATTGCAAGCGGCCGGTGAATATGTACAGTGCGGCACTGGGCTCAGTGAGCGGCAAGTTTGGCCTGATCTGCTCCTTGTCTGGTGCACGCTCTTCCCGGGAGTCTTTGTGTCCTCCGCTCCTCGCACCCAGCCATGGCAAAGGCAGATGTATTTGTGCAAGAAGTGCAGGGACAGCCGTGGGGGAGAGAAGGAGGAGGAGCAGCAACGTAGCGTTGGGTGACGACGTGTGGCTCAACATATGGCCATCCGCCCACAATGACCCCATCGGCAGCAGCCTGCCTGAGCCCCTGGCCACGAGGAGACACGTCACCCAGGCAGTGCAGGATCCCAGCCCCTAGTAGTAGGGTCAGCTGCAGCATCAGCACTGCTGGGAGACATGAGCAGCCTTGAAAAGTTCACTATCAACGGGGAAAGGAGATCTGCCAGGGTGAGTGGCTGGCTCTCTCTCGTTCACCTCTTTCTCTCTGTCTCTCCCTCACCTCTTTCTCTCTCTCTCCTCCTCACCTCTCTCTGTCTCCCCCTCTCTCTCTCATCCTCACCTCTCTCTCATCCTCACTTCTCTCTCACTTTTTCTGTCTCTCTCTTACCTTTCTGTCTCTCGCTCATCT